>NC_056725.1:452752347-452857347 GCF_019279795.1 Protopterus annectens | reverse complement strand
TTTTAATGTCATTAATTAAATGGGGGGATAACCCCCTATTTCTAAACAGACTACTAATAAAATCAATCTATTCTATCATCTCATTATAGCTGGAGGTCATACGAGCTGCACGTATGCATTGACCTTTAAAAATACTCCTTTTAGTCTTATATGGGTGATTACTTATAAACTCTAAATAATTGTTCGAGAATGCATTCTTCCTATGGATTCGGGAAAGAAAACCATCTTTACTGTTAGATATAAATGTATCTAGATATGCTGTACCTTCCTTACAACTGTACGTAAATTTCAAGAAATGACTGGTACTATTAAGATAACTGATAAATTCTTCTATACTCTCTTCCTGTCCCTCCCATATAATAAAGATATCATCTAGGTATCTGGTATAGTATCTTACATATTTGAAGTAATCACTTTTAAAGATTTTTTTCCATTTCCCAATCCAGCATGACTAAATTGGCATATATTTGGGCACAGGCAGCCCCCCATGGCCACTCCACGGGTCTTCCTATAATACTCGCCTTCAAAGTAAATAAAGTTGTAATCCAAAATAATGCCCATTAATTCCATAATAACATTATTATGTTCCCAGTCAAGGCTGGAATACTGTTTGATACTATTATAAAAAACTATCCAGACCCTCTTCCTTAGGGATACAGGAAAATAAATCAATAACATCTATCGTTATAAAAACCAGTCCTTCTTTCCATATTAACGGTGCTATGCCAGTGCCATGAGAGCCTGTAGCTCTGAAATCCTTCTTGCTGAAGTGACTGCTAAAAGAAAGACAGTCTTCCAAGAGAGAAATTTTATGTCTGCAGTAGCAGCTGGCTCAAAAGGAGATAGGGTGAGTTTTTCCAGCACAAAGTTGAGGTCCCATGCAGGAGTTGGTGCTCTCCTCGGAGGTCTCAAATTTTTGGCCCCTCTGAGGTACTGCTTTAGCAGTCGATGAGAAAAGAGAGGAGGCTCTGTGTTGTAATGAGCCGAAATGGCAGAGGCATGGATTTTTATAGAAGAAAAAGATAGGTCCTTATGAAGCATCTCAGTTAAATATTGCAGAATCTGAGAAATATTGGGCATTGCTGTGTTTATTCATTGTGCTTGGTTCCAAGCACAGAATCTTTTCCATTTATCAGCATAAGATTTTCTAGTACTAGGCCTTCTAGCCTCCAAAATGACATCCATCACAGGTTTACTGAGAGATGTAACTGGAGAAATTAGTTGATTAGCCATGCTGCAAGATTCAGAGTTTGGAGCTGAGTGTGCAGAATTTGATAGTTCTGCTGAGACAGTAGATAAGGTGTCTGAGGCAAGTACCACGGAGGAAGGTGTGACATATTGCGCAGGAGCAGGTACCAGTGTTGGCGAGTCTGGAGCAATCAGAATCATTTTTGGTTTTTCCTGTCTGACTTTTAGTAAAACCTTGGAGAGCAGAGGCAGAGTTGGAAAGGCATAGAGAGAGGTTTTTCTAGCTCAAGGATAGAGCATCTACTTTCCAAGCTTTTTTGTGATGAATTCTTGTGTAGAATTTGTCCAACTGATAGTTTTGGGGAGAGAGGCAAAAAGATCTATGTCTGGGCTCCCCCATTTTCGTGTCAACATGCTGAAGATTTGTGGATCCAGTTTCCATTCGTGTGGGTCCATAAGATTTCTGCTTAGTTCGTCTGCCAGAGTAGTTTGTTTTCCTGGCAGGAATTGAGCTTGTAGATGTATATGGTAAGTCAAGGCTGTGTTCCACAAAGCCATGGCTAGTCTGCAAAGGGGGTAGGAATGGGTACCCCCCTGCTTGTTTATGTACCACATGACTGTGGTGTTGTCTGTCTTGATCAGTTGCCCTGGATGAAGAAAGTCCTTGAAGGCTGTCAGAGCATTCTGTACAGCTAGCATTTCTTTCTGATTGATACGTAGGTGCATTTGATTTGGGCTCCATTTGCCCTGAATGCATCTCCCTGCCAGATGGGCCCCCCAAGCATAATCTGATGTGTCTGTAGTCAGGGTTTGGGTGGCAGGGGATGGAATGAATGACAGTCCCTTGGTTTTGGTGACAGGCCTCTGCCCAACATAGGAACTCCTATTGCAGGCAAGGAATAAGAATAATTGTTTCCAGGCTGTGCCAATGTTGACTCCATACGTTTTTTTTTAGGTACTACTGAAGTTTCCTCATACGCAGTCTTGCATATGGAATTAGTAGAATGCAGGAAGCCATGAACCCCAAGGCATGTAGAATTTATCTTGCAGATAGCTGGGTTTTTGTGGCCACTTGTTTGAAGTATGTCATCAATTGAATTTGTCTGGTGTGGGGTAAGCCATCTGGGCAGTTGTATTCAAGCTTGCACCCAGGAATGTAATTATTTAAGAGGGTACCTGTTGTGATTTCTTTTTGTTTATGGTGTACCCTAGGCATGTTAGGAGCCTTTTTACAAATGCCAGATGCTGTAGAAGAGTGTCCTTGTTTTCTGCCTGAATTAGACAATCGTCCAGATAAGGATAAATTTGAATGTTTGTCTGCAAAATGCAATTACTGGTGCCAGGCACTTTGTGAAGACCCTGGGCGCAGTAGATAAGCCAAAGGGCAGTGCAGAGAACTGGTAATGCAAATATCCTGCTTTGAAGCGGAGATATCTTCTGCAAGATTCCCTGACTGGGATATGGAGGCAAGCCTTTTTTAAGTCTAGAGTTACCAAGCAGGCATCCTTGCCTAGCATAGGCAGTAACTGCTGTAAAGTCAACATCTTGAATTTTGGAATGTCCAGGAAAGTATTTAGAATAGATAAATCCAGAATTGGACGCCATGATTTTTTCTTTTCTGGGTACCAGGAAAAGTCCTGAATAAAAACCTTGCCCTTTTTCTTTTTCTGGTACTGGCTGAATAGCCCCCAAACCCATGAGGGACATAACTTGTTTCTGGGCCTCTGCCCACTGATTTGGAGGCAGATATGGCCATCCGTTTGGAATTGGCAACGTGTGGAAATGAAATCTGTATCCCTGGGATACTATACTTAAAACCCACTTGTTCTGGGTAATTAGATGTCAATTTTGTGCATGAAGTGCTAGTTTTCCCCCCAAAAAGGCTGCCAAAAGATAAGTGCTTGGATATGGCAGAGGAAAGTCATTGAGACAGTTTACCGTAGGGGGGTGCCTTGCCACTTCCAGATATGGAGGTGGAGGCACCCCATTGTTTTGTTCTGTAAGTTCCTTGTGACTGAAACCTGGAGCCTTTGGAGTGTCTGGGTTTGACCTGAGCGGCTCTGGTGGGTACCGGAAAGGACCAATTCTTACTAGGCCAGTGCCTACTGAACCTGGGTGGCTACACTTGCAGGAAATCTTTTACAGTTTGCATAGATTTAGCTTGGTCTTCCATCTTTTTCAAAACTACTTCTGCCTTATTACCAAATAGACTGTCCTGTTGTAAAGGAGCATCCAACAATTTTGCTTTAACATGATCAGACAGATTTTGCTCCTTGAGCCAAGCATGCCTTCTCATCACAGATCCAGTTACGGTGGCCCTGCAAGAGACCTCCAAGGAATCAAAACCACCTTGCAAAGTATGCTTTCAAACTTGTTCAGCTGAATGCAATAAATCCTGTAACACTCTATTTTCCACACAGTCAGAAATCAACATCATTCTCTGTTTCAGCAAGCCCATGACATGCTGCTAATATTTAAACATATGAAATTGACAGTTTAAAGCCCTGATTGCCAGGGTTGCAGATGTGTAAACCTTTTTACACCATCTATCCAGCACCCTGGAGTCTCTCTATCAGAAGGGGTAGGATTTTTAGCAGTAGAAGCCTTAACACCCTTGGGACCCTGAAAAATTGTTCAGGATCAGCAGTAGGGTTCTTAAAACAGAAATTTGTGAGTCAGGAACCCTGTAATATCTGTCTGGCTTACTAGGAGCCGCAGGCAGGGAATCAGGAGCCATGCTGGATTCTGAGAAAACATCATCAACAATGTCTAGAACTGGAGGTATAGCCAAAGGCCTATGCTGATGCTGAGGAAGAAGAAAGAAATCCTTAAGCCTCTTTTTGGAATCTGAAAAATCCTGACTCTCCCAATGAAAATGTTCCCTTAAGATATGCAAAGTTTCTCCAAGAGAGAAATCCTCAGGAGGAAAAGCAAAAGGGATGGATTCTTCTGCATCAGAATCCTCATAAGGTGGAATAGATAATTCCTGATCAGAAGAGGAATCAAAAGAAATGGAAACCTGATCTGAAGATTCATAATCAGTGTCTTGCCAAGGGCTCTTATCAGGAGGGGGGTGGGAACCTCTGATCAACGTAATTAAATCCTCAGCCATTTTGATCATTTGTTTTTTATGCATAGGGGCCTGAGCATGTGGCCCATGCGTCGTTTTTTTAGACAAAGAAGTTGGTTTTGGCCTAGGTTTTGAAGATGGCGTTGATTTAATATACAAGTCTTTAGGCCTGAAAACACCCTCAGAAGGCGATGCCTGCTCAGCGGCTCCGGATCCATCTAAGGGAGAGACATCTGAGGGTTCAATACTTAGTATCTCGCGGCATACCAGACTCCGAATGGGTCTCGGTAGAGGCCTGCGAATCAAAAGTAGTGGGCATCAGGGGCTGCGAAAGCGGCGAACAGGCGAATGGCTTAGGAGAAGCTTCTTCGTCGGTTTTGGACCTCGACGGTCTGTCTCTGTCTTTTTATTTGCGTTTTTTGTGAATTCCAGTAGACGGATTGCTAACTGACGACATTTCTGGATAGTTAAATCTTGAGCCAAAATATTTAGATGCAAAAATATACAGACGCTTAATAGTGCGTTGGTTGAATTTAGCACAAAATCTACAGCAAAGCACGTTGTGATCAGGGCCTAGGCAAAGAATACAATACAAATGAAAATCCTTATGAGGTACTTGCTTCCCACAAGTAATACAATTATTTACTTTTACTGACATCGGTAAGGAGCAAGAAAAAGTTTCCCCAATGGGGTACTTGGCTTTAGGTTGAAGACTTCGGTTCTGAAACTCTAAAATGAAAATTTCAGGAGTCAGCTGACTGACTGACACTTGCGATCTGCTTCGGGCACCGCGCAGCAAGAAAGACTGATGAAAACGGCGTTGGTTGCATGTTTTATACCCCTGATGACCTGCCATCATGGAAGAAGAGACAGCAACTGACGCAGGACCCAAGACTTTGTTATTCAGGCTGAATGAGGGCAACCTGCCAGCAGATTACCCAAATGTAATGACTGCAACACTGATACACAAAGAACATCTGCTTCGGGCACCGCACGGCAAGAAAGACTGATGCAATGGCGTCGGCTGCATGTTTTATACCCCTGACGACCTGACGCCATGGAAGAAGGGACAGCAACCAACGCAGGACCCAAGACTTTGTTAATCAGGCCGACTGAGGACTACTGCAAGCAGATAACCCAAATGTAATGACTGCAACAGTGAAACATGAAGATCATCATCCGGCTGATGAGCCCCTACCCAGTGATTTGGGGGTAGGTCTGGCCAACCGTTTGGGGTTGGTAGTGTGTGGAAGTGGAATCTGTATCCTTGGAAAACTATATTTAAAACCCATTTGTCATGGATAATGAGTTCCCAGTTTTTTGCAAGGAAGGCAAGTTTTCCTCCCTTAGGGAGCAGGCAGTTGAGCAGAGCTTGCAAGGGTTAAGGTTAAGTCATTGTGAAATTTTTCTATAGGGAAGAGTCTTACTACTTCCTGCTTTGGAAGTGGAAGCCCCCCACTGCTTAGGCCTGGTCTGCTGTTCATGGGTTTGGACTGAGTAGGCCTGGAAGAGGCTGGAAAGGACCAATTCTTTGAAGGCCAATGCCTACTAAATCTGGGAGGCTGTACTTGCAGGAAACCTTTAAGTTTGCATAGATTTAGCTTTTTCCTCCATCTTTTTGAGGACGACTTCTGCTTTGTTGCCAAACAGGCGGTCTTGGTTTAAGGGAGCATCCAGTACTTTAGCTTTAACATGATCTGGCAAGTTTTGCTCCTTAAGCCAAGCATGCCTTCTAAGTACAGACGCAGTGACAGCAGCCCTGCAAGATGCTTCTAAAGAATCAAAACCATGTTGCAAAGTATGTTTACCAACTTGTTCAGCAGAATGCATTAAATCCTGTAATTCTTTGTGTTCAGCACAGTCAGGAATCAACATCATTTTCTGTTTAAATTGTCCAATAATATGCTTCTGGTACTTTAACATACGAAACTGGCAATTTAAAGCTCTAATGGCCAAAGTAGCAGAAGTGTATACCTTCTTACCCCAGCTGTCCAAGGCTCTAGAATCTCTGTCACAAGGGGTAGGAGGTTTGGCAGCAGTAGCCTTAATGCCCTTTGGTCCTTGGGAAATGGTCTCTGGATCCGCAGTAGGATTCTTGAAGAAGAACTTGAGAGTCAGGTACTCTAATACCGGTCAGGTGGCTGGAGGTAAAGTGTCCGTGGACAGGCTAGATTCCAAGAAAGCATAATCTATAATGTCCAGAACAGGAGGGATAGCTAAAGGCCTGTGTTGAGGAAGGAGTAAGAATTCCCTAAGCCTCTTTTTGGAGTCAGAGTAATCCTGGCTTTCCCAGCGGAAATGCTCCCCAAGAGTGTGCAAGGTTTCAACAAAAGAAAAATCTTCTGGAGGGGAAGCAGAGAGAATGGAATCCTCTGCATCAGAATCCTCATAGGTAGATAAGGGCAAATCCTGGTAATCAGAAGAAACAGAAATATCAGAATCCTGATCAGGAGAATCAGAAGGAAAATCAGTTCTAGGTCTCTGAGGGGGAAGGCTGGCTTTCCCTAATTAAAGTAATAAGGTCTTCAGCCATTCTAAGCATTTGTTTTTTAGGCATATGGCCCTGACCATGCAGTACGTCGGTTTTCTAGGTGTGGGTCAAATTTTAGGCCTGGATGAAGAAGATGGTGTCGGTTTAAAATGCAAGTCTGTAGGCCTGAGTACACCCTCAGAAGCCAGACCCATCCAAGGTAGAGACATCCACAGGTTCCATAGTCGAAGAAGCATCTTGCGGCGTACCGGACTCTGAATGGGTCTCAGTAGAGGCCTGCGAATCTGAAGTAGCAGGTATTAGGGGCTGTGAAAGTGCATCACTGAGTACCTGCGAACTGGCGACTAGCTTAATGGAAGTATCGTCGGCAGTTTTGGACCCATGCAGTCTGTCTGTTTTTATCCTTACTTTTTTTGGAATATCGGTAGTCGGATGGCTTACTGAAACCATTTCTGGATAGTTATACTAAGTAGCAAAATAATTTGTTGCAAAAATAGACAGACGACGACTACTTTGGGGGTTGAATAAGGCACAAAATGACAGCGAGGGACGTCTTGGTCTAGGCCTAAGCAAGGAATGCAGTACGAATGAAAATCTTTAGGAGGTATTTGCTTTACACAGGTAAGACAATTGTTAACTTTTACTGACATTGGTTAAGAGCAACAAAAAGGATCCCCAACGGGGTACTTAGCTTTTTTGAAGACTTCGGTTCTGAAACTCAAAAACGAAAATTTCAGGAGTCGGCTGACCGGCACTTGCGAACTGCTTCTACTTCAGGCACTGCGCGGCAAGAAAGACTGATGTAATGGCATCAGCTGCATGTTTTATACCCCTGATGACCTGACGTCGTGCAAGAAGAGACAGCATCCGACGCAGGAATCCAAGACTCTGGTATTCAGGCCGGCTGAGAGCTACCTGCAGGCAGATGACCCAAATGTAATGACTGCAACAGTGAAACACGAAAAACATCATTGAAGTTTCCACATATGCAGTCTTGCATATGGAATTAGGAGAATGCATGAGGCCATGAATACTAGGGCTTGCAGTATTTTTCTTGCAAATAGCTGGGTTTGGGTGGCCAGTAATTTGTCAACTAAACCTGCTTTTCTGGAGTGAGGAATGCCATCTGGGAAGTTGTGTTCAAGCTTGCTCCCAGGAATACAATCTTTTGGCTGGGTGCCAGCTGTGATTTCTTTTCGTTGTTGGTATACCCCAGAGAAGTTAGGAGTCTCTTTACAAACATCAGGTGCTGAAGCAGCAATTCCTGACTGTCTGCCTGAATCAGGCAATCATCCAAGTATGGCTAGATTTTAATATTTCTCTGCCTGCAGTATGCAATGGCTGGAGCTAGGCACTTTGTGAATACCCCGGGCGCTGTAGATAAGCCAAAGGGAAGTGCAGAGAACTGATAGTGCATTGAGCCTGCCTTGAAACGTAGATATTTCCTGCAAGATTCCCTTATGGAAATATGCAGATAAGCTTCTTTTAAGTCTAAGGTGACCAGCCAGGAGTCCTTAGCTAGCAGAGGAAGCAGCTGCTGGAGTGTTGGCATTTTGAATTTTGGTACCACCAAGAAGGTGTTGAGAATTGACAGATCCAGGTCAGGGCGCCAGCAGTTCTCTTTAATGGGCATCAGGAACAGTCTGGAGTAGAAACCCTGTCCCCTTTGCTCTGAGGGAACAGGTTGAATAGCCCTGATACTGAGAAGGGAAAGTACTTGCTTTTGTGCCTCTGACCACTGGTTTGGAGGAAGGTCTGGCAATCCACTTGGGGTTGGCAGTGACTGGAAGTAGAATCTGTATCCCTGGGATACAATGTTTAAGATCCACAGGTCCTGGGTAATATACTCCCAGTTTTTTGCATACAGGGCGAGTTTTTCTCCTAGGGGTGCAAGCACTTGGGCATGGCTGGGAAGGATGAAGGACAAGTCATTGTGAACTTTTTCCATAAGGGGGTGGCTCACCACTCCCTGATTTTGAGGTGTGAGCACTCCACTGTTTAGATCTGTGCATACTCTGAGATTGTAGTCTTGGTGGTCTGTTGCCCCTGGGTTTGGACTGAGAAGGTCTGGGAGGGACTGGAAAGGACCAGTTCTTTGAAGGCCAATGCCTACTGAATCGAAATTCCAAAGACATGCATCTGGAGCATTTCTCCCCGGGCCTCCACTGAAAACAGGCTCTGTGGAACCTAGTCGGACTTTCCCGGTCAACAAATGTTAAAAATAAAATAAATCTAGGTGGCTGTACCTGTAAGAAATCTTTAACAGTTTGCATAGATTTAGCTTTTTCCTCCATCTTTTTAAGAATTTCTTCTGCTTTTGTGCCAAACAAACATTACTGGTTTAATGAAGCATCTAGTAATTTCGCTTTGACATGGTCAGGCAAGATTTGTTCCTCTAGCCAAGCATGCCTTCTCAGAACAGACCCAGTGACAGCAGCCCTGCAAGATGCTTCTAAGGCATCAAAAACCACACTGCAAAGTATGTTTACCAACTTGGTTTGCAGAATGCATCAACTCTTGTAAATCTTTATTTTCTGCACAATCAGGAATCAACAACATATGTTGTTTAATTAGTTCCACAACATGCTGCTGGTACTTCAACATGTGAAACTGGCATTTTAAAAACCCTAATGGCAAGAGTTGCAGAGGTATATACCTTCTTACCCCACCTGTCTAAAGCCCAAGAATCCCTGTCGAAGGGGTAGGGTTTTTGGCCGTAGTAGCTTTAATACCTTTAGGTTCCTGGAAAATGGTCTCTGGATCCACAGTGGGATTTTTAGAGAGAAATTTGTGAGAGTCAGGTACTCTGCAGTACCTATCAAGCTTTCTAGGAGCTGGAGGTAAAGTATCAGGGGTAAGACTGGATTCCATGAAGACATCATCTACAATATCCAGGACAGGTGGTATAGCAAGAGGTCTGTGCTGAGGCAAGTCTAAGAATTAAAAGTCTCTTTTTGGACTGTGGGCAAGTCCTAGCATTCCCAGCGGAAATGCTCTTTTAGGTACGCAAGGTTTCACTGCAAGAAAAGTCCTCTGGGGGGAAGCAGAGGGAATAGAATCTTCTGCATCCGAATCCTAATAGGTAGATAAGGGTATGTCCTTGTAATAAGGGGGTTCAGAGTCAATGGACTCATGTTCTGTGGAATCAGAAGGAAAATCATTTTTTTGTCTTTTAGAGGGTGAAGGCTGGCTTCCCCTAATTAAAGTAATGAGGTCTTCAGCCCTTCTAAGCATTTGTTTCTGTGGCATGGGAGCTTGAGAATGCACTTTGGTTGTCTGATTCCTAGGCGTAGTGTGAACCCTGGGCCTGAGAAATTCGGTAGTTTTAGTAAGAAATGAAGTAGTCTGTTTAATACGAACATCGGTAGGTCTGAATACACCCTCAGAAGCCAGTGCCTGCACAGCGGCTCCGGACCCATCCAAGGTAGAGACATCCACAGAGGATCCATAGTCGAAGCATCATCTCGTGGCATACTCTGAATGGGTCTCAGTAGAGGCCTGTGAATCTGTAGAAGCTGGTATCAGGGGCTGTGAAAGCACCTCACTGAGTACTGGCAGACTGGTGACTAGCTTAACGGAAGCGTCGTTGGCAGTTTTGGACCTATGCAGTCTGTCTCTGTATCCATACATTTTTTTGGAAGATCAGTAGACGGATGACTTATTGAAGCCATTTCGGAATACAGAGAACGAGAGCAAAAGAATTTAACGACAAAGATAGCCTGACAATCAATAGTTTGGGTGTTGAACAAGGCAGAAAACCGACAGCAGGGAACGTCGTAGTCTGGGCCTAAACAGGTGACATGGTAAGAATGAAAATCTCTGTGAGGTATTTGCTTTCCACAGGCAAGACAATTGTTAACTTTTTCTGATATCGGTTAGAGCAAGAAAAAAGGATCCCCAATGGGGTACTTAGCTTTAGAAGACTTCAGGCTTGGAACTCGAAAAACGAAAATTTCAGGTAGCGCCGACCGGCACTTGCAAAAGTACAGTTTTGTACCTACTATAAATGTAGATGTTCGTGCTAATAGAGCTGCAGTCATAACAGATGGGTTCTCCTGCCGTCAGGCGGGTCCTCGGTCGGCCGAATTCCAAAGTCTAGGTCCGGCGTCGGTTGTCATTGCTTCTTCCCTTATGTCAGTGCGACAGGGGTATAAAAGAACCAGCCGACGCCATTTTCTTCAGTTTTTCTTGCCCCAGATGTCAGGTGCCCCCAGAAGGAAGGCAATACATAACTTTATGTAATAATGCAATGCAATATAATCAAAATACAGTAGTTGCAAGCAAATACACCATAAATGAATACCCCAATCAGGTTGTATGAAGAGGTGTTAGCCAATAGGCCTGTCCCAAGAGGGGAAGGAGGAAGGGAAACCTGGACTGCAGCAGTATTAGCACTCAACATCTACATTTATGGTAGGTTCAAAACTGTACTATGTTCATCGTGCATACAGCTGCAGTCATAACAGATGGGTAGAATCCCAATGCTAAAAAAGGGGTGGTAGGCACTAGGTGGAACTAGGAGGAGCCAGGATGCCCTGCAAGACTGCAGTGGCAAAGCCTGCTCTAGTTTTGGAGTATAATGGTAGGTGGTAGTGCTTGGAGAAGGAATGTACAGAACTCCAAGTGGCTGCTTCCAAAATATCTTTGGTAGGAACTCCTCTGAGGAAAGCTGCAGAGGTAGCTGTGGGCCTTGTGGAGTGAGATCTGATGCCTTTAGGTACAGTTTTACCATGAAAAGAGTAACAAAAGCGTATGCAGTGGGCTATCCATTTTGAGATTGTCTGTTTGGAAATTGGCTTCCCTTGAGCTCCTATAGCATAGGACACAAAGAGTTGTTCTGATTTTCTGAAAGGCTTTGTTCTGTCCAAATAATAACGCTGCTGTCTGTGGATGTCCAAGGAATGTAGTAGTCTCTCCCCTTTGTTTTGAGGATTAGGGTAAAAGGTAGGCAAGTGGATAGCCTGATTCAAAGCTACCCTGGATACCACCTTTGGCATAAAGGATGGGTTGGTTCGTAAGGAAACTCTGTCCTAATGGAAAATGATGAAAGGCTGCACAGCCATGAGGGCTTGTAGTTCCGATACCCTGCGAGCTGAGGTGATAGCCTGAAGGAAGGCTGTTTTCCAGGACAAATATTGCAAATCTGTTGAGGCAGCTGGCTCAAAAAGAGGCAAGGTCAGCTTTTCTAGAATGAAATTGAGGTTCCAAGCAGGTATTGGTCGTTTCCTTGGGGGTTTTATATTCTTAGCCCCTCTGAGGAACTGTCTTAAGAGGGGGTGAGAGAATAAAGGTGGATCAGTGTTGTATTCTGCAGAAATGGCTGAGGCATGGATTTTGATGGAGGAGAATGAAAGCCCACTGCTTAGCAGCTCAGCTAGATACTGTAATATTTGAGGTAAATTCAGTTTTCCAGGATTCTGGCCCTTTTTCTCATTCCAGGCACAAAACTGTTTCCATTTTTCTGAATAAGCTTTTCTAGTAGACGGCCTTTTGGCCTCCAAAATGACATCCTGCACCTCCTTGGAGAGTAGGGTCTGTTGTGAAGTTAAGGAATCTTCCATGCGGCCAGACTGAGTGTTTTCAGCAGACTGTGAAGAGTTTTGAAGCTGTGCTGAGTCAGAAGAAGAGGCATTAGAGGCAAGGTCCATGGTGGGGAATGCGTCAGGCTCCTCAG
The DNA here is from genome assembly GCF_019279795.1 of Protopterus annectens. NCBI lineage: Eukaryota > Metazoa > Chordata > Ceratodontiformes > Protopteridae > Protopterus > Protopterus annectens. The sequence continues at coordinate 452,844,924 of NC_056725.1, read as the reverse complement.
GAGTGGGTACCAGTGCCGTCTTGGCCAGTCTGGAGCAATGAGAATCATCTTTGGTCTGTCTGCTCTAGTTTTTAATAGAACTTTGGGCAGCAGAGGAAGAGGTGGAAAAGCATAAACTGTCATTGTTGTCCAACTGAAAAGAGAGAGCGCCCATTCTCCAGGCCCGTGGATGAAAAGTCCTTGAGCAGAATTTTGTCAATTGGTGGTTTTTGTGGGAGGCAAAGAGATCTATGTCTGGCCTTCCCCATGCTTGAATTATCTCTGTAAAAACTTGAGGATGCAACTTCCATTCGTGTGGATCTGTCATATTTCTGCTTAGGTTGTCTGCCAGCGTGTTTTCCTTGCCTGGCAAGTACTGTGCTTGAAGTTCGATTTGTAATTCCAGAGCCATGTTCCAAAGTGACATGGCCAGCCTGCATAGGGGGTATGAATGGGTTCCTCCCTGTTTGTTTATGTACCACATTACTGTGGTGTTGTCTGTCCTTATCAATAGTTGACCTGGATGCAGAAGGTCTTTGAAAGCTATAGCAGCATTTATTACTGATAGCATTTCCTTTTGATTGATGTGTAGGTGCTTTTCTTTTTGGGACCATTTGCCCTGAATGCACCCATCTGTCATGTGCGCCCCCCAGGCATGGTCCGAGGTGTCTGTTGTGATGACTTGATTTGCTTGAGGCCTGCAGAATGGGAGACCTGTGTTTCTTTGGCATGCTTGAGCCCACCACAGAAATTCCTTTTGAAGACATGGAATCAGTGGTATTATTGTTTCCAAACTGTGGCTGTGTTGAGACCATAGGTTTTTCAGGTACCATTGAAGTTTCCTCATATACAGCTTTGCACTTGGGATTAATAGGATGCAAGATGCCATGAATCCCAGAGCCTGCAGGATTTTCCTTGCAGTCAGCCTGGTGAAATTTGCTAGTTTTCTGAAGTATTGAGTTAGTTGCCCCTGTTTCTCTGGCGTGAGGAAGGCCATCTGGGTGTTTCTGTCCAAGTTGGCACACAGGAAAATTATTTTTTTGAGAGGGTATTAGCCTCGATTTCTTTTTGTTGACTGTGTATCCCAGAGAATTCAACATTATTACAAAAGCCAGATGCTTCAGAAGTATGTGCTTGCTGTCCGCTTGGATCAGGCAGTCGTCCAAATATGGGTATATTTGTATCCCTTGAAGTCTGCAGTAGGCAATTACTGATGCCAGGCATTTCGTGAATACTCTGGGCGCAGTAGATAAGCCAAAAGGCAATGCAGAGAATTGATAATGGGTTGAACCTGCAAGAAATCAGAGGTATCTTCTGCAATCTTGTCTGATTGGGACATGCAGGTATGCCTCCTTGAGGTCCAATGTTACCAGCCAAGACTCCTTGCCAAGCATGGGAAGAAGCTGCTGCAATGTGAGCATCTTGAATTTTGGCACAAGTAAAAATGTGTTTAGGATGGATAGGTCCAAAATAGGTCTCCAATCTTTTCCCTTCCTTGGTACCTGGAATAGTCTGGAATAAAAACCTTGACCTTGTTCTTGTGTAGGTACCTCTTGAATAGCTTTCATGTCCATGAGATCTGAAATTTGTCTTTGTGCCTCTGCCCTTTGACTGTGTGGCAGGTTTGGCATGCCTCTCATTTTTGGAAGGGTGTGAAAATGGAATCTGTAGCCTCTGTTTATAATGTCCAGGATCCATTTGTCTTTTGTGACAATATGCCAATTTTTCGAAAATATTGCCAGTTTTCCGCCTAAAGGTGCTGCCATTTAAGCCTTGCTTGGCATGCAAAGGGGAAAGTCATTGGGTTTGCTTTCTGAATGGCTGTGAACTATCCTCACCACCTCTTTGTGTAGGAGCTTGCCATTGTCTGCCTCTAAACGATCATTGAGATTGCCCTCTGCCCCTCGGGTGCCTGTATCTACCTCTTTGGGGTCTGTCCGTGGCTGGAAAGGACCAATTTTTGGAAGGCCAATTTCTACTGAAACGTGGAGGTTGCACCTGTAGGAAATCTTTCACTGTTTGCATTGATTTAGCCTTTTCCTCCATTTTCTTTAATACCTCCTCAGCTTTAACACCAAATAATACATCTTTTTGTAGAGGGGCATCTAGTAATTTAGCTTTGACATGATCTGGTAAGGTTTGCTCCTTGAGCCAGGCATGTCTACGTATGACTGATCCTGTAACAGCAGCTCTACAAGAGGCCTCTAGAGCATCAAAAGCACATTGCAAGGTATGTTTACCCACTTGTTCTGCACTATGCATCAAATCCTGCAACTCCTTCAAGTCTGGTTGTTCAGGTTGTGACATTTTGCTTCTCAACTGTGAGAACAGAAACTGTTGGTACTTTAAAATATGGAACTGGCAGTTTAATGCCCTCATGGTTAAGGTGGCTGAGGTGTATACCTTTTTTCCCCACCTTTCTAAAGCTCTGGAATCTCTCTCTGAAGGTAATGGATTTTTAGCAGTGGAGGCCTTAATTCCCTTGGGGCCCTGTGAGATAGTTTCTGGGTCAGCCGCATGGCTTTTGTATAAGAATTGGTGAGAGTCAGGAACCCGGTAGTACCTGTCAGGCTTGACTGGGGCTGGAGGTAAAGAGTCTGGGTTAAGGCAGGCCTCCGAATACACATCATCTAGAATGTCTAAGACAGGAGGTACAGCCAGAGGCCTGTGCTGAGGGAGCAAGAGAAAATCCCTAAGCCTTTTCTTGGAGTCTGAGTACTCTTGGCCTTCCCAGTGGAAGTGTTCCCTCAAGGTATGCAAGGTTTCCCCAAAAGAGTAATCCTCAGGGGGAGACAGAGGGAATCGACTCCTCTGCATCAGAATCTTCAAAAGGGGAGTATGAATGTTCCTGTTCATCAGAGTGCTCTGAAATAATGGAGGCCTGGTCCGAGGAGGGGGATTCTTCCTCCACTCTGGGCCTTTTGTCCAGTGGGGGGGGGGGGTCGAGAAAGTACAGTTTTGTACCTACCATAAATGTAGATGTCCGAACTGGATAGCATCTGCAGTCATAACAAGTGGGTTGTCCTGTCGACAGGCAGCCCTGCAGTCGGCCGGATACCAAAGTCCGGGTCCGGCTTCGGCTGATGTCGCACTCCACCCGACGTCATCTCTGTTGGTCTTCGGGTATAAAAGCATCAGCCGACGCCATTTTCCTCAGTGTTTCTTGCCCCAGATGCCAGTAGCCCTCTTGCAGGCTAAAATTTGGATAGATGCCAATGTTTCCAAATAGATAGAGGTAAACACAACAATAAGCATATATGTACATATATCCAAACAAATACACCATAAAAGACTCCCCCCCAAGAGCTAGCTATTAGGAGGGTAAACACCCTAGGAGTACCACAGAGGGGAAGGAGGGAGGGTAATCCTGACTGCAGATGCTATCCAGTTCGGACATCTACATTTATGGTAGGTACAAAACTGTACTATGTCCTTCATGGATGCATCTGCAGTCATAACAAGTGGGTAGAATACCATAGCCAACTAGGGGAGGAGGATAAAAGTAGATTATGGTGAGTTTAGGATCCCTTGCAGTACAGCAGTGGCAAATCCTGCTCGGGATCTGGAATATAGAGGCAAATTATAATGCTTGGCAAATGTATGCACGGAGGTCCAAGTAGCCGCCTCAATAATGTCCTTGGTTGCCACTCCTCGTAAGAAGGCTGTGGTAGTGGCTGTTGCCCTTGTAGAATGAGGTCTTATGTTCTGTGGAATTGGTTTTCCATGGAAGGAGTAACAGTATCGTATGCAATTTCCTATCCATTTGGAGATTGTCTGTTTGGAAATAGCTTTTCCTTCCCTTCCTGTTGCATAGGCTACAAAAGGTTGGTCAGTCTTTCTGCTATTTTTTGTTCTGTCCAAGTAGTAGCGTAGCTGTCTATGTACATCCAAGGTATGCAGTATTCTTTCCCCTCTGTTTTGTGGGTTGGGAAAGAAGGTAGGTAGGTGGATTGCCTGGTTTAAGGATACTCTGGATACCACCTTAGGCATAAATGTAGGATTAGTCCTCAAGGACACTCTATCTTGGTGGAAGATTAGGAAGGGTTGCACTGCCATTAAGGCCTGTAGTTCTGAAACCCTCCTTGCTGAAGTAATTGCCAGTAGGAAAGCAGTTTTCCATGACAGGTGTTGTAGGTCTGCTGTTGCTGCTGGTTCAAAAGGTGATAGTGTCAACTTTTCTAGCACAAAGTTTAAATCCCAAGCTGGTAATGGTGGTTTCCTTGGAGGTTTTACATTCTTGATTCCTCTGAGGAACTGCCTGAGCAAAGGGTGAAAAACAGGTGGATCAAAGCTGTATTCTGCTGAAATAGCTGATGCATGTATCTTGATGGAGGAGTAGGACAGGCCTGAATGAAGAAGTTCGGCCAGATACTCCAGAATGTTGGGCATATCTATGTTTGACACATCTTTTCCTCTTTCGGTACTCCAAATGACAAACCTTTTCCATTTTCCAGCATAGTTCTTTCTTGTTGAAGGTCTGCGTGCTTCAAGAATAATGTCTTTAACTCTTTGGGAAAGCTCTGGATTAGCTGCTGCTATGTGATGTTCCATGCAGTCAGTTGCAGCGTTTTTAGGTTTGGATGTATGATGCTGTAGTTGTTCTGAGTTAACATCAAAGGCATCAGGGGTATTGGCCACATATTGTTCCGAGACATGCTCTTCAGTAGTGGGTACCAGTGTTGTCTTGGCCAGTTTGGGGCTATCAGGATTATCCTTGGACGTTCTTCCTTGATTTTTAGTAGTACCTTGTGTATCAAAGGAAGAGGTGGGAATGCATATGCTGTTAGGCCTTTCCAGTTGAAGGAGAGTGAGTCCACTTTCCATGCTAGTGGGTGGAATGTCCTTGTGCAGAATTTTTGAGCTGGTGATTGAGAGGTGATGCGAATAGGTCTATCTGTGGCATTCCCCATTTCTTTGAGATGGTCTTGAAGATGTCCGGTGCAGCTTCCATTCGTGGGCATCGAGTGGTTCTGCTTAGTATGTCTGCTAGAGTATTGTCTTTCCCCGGTACAAATATTGCCTGTAACTGAATGTTGTAGCTGAGTGCCAGGGTCCACAGTTCCAAGGTCATTCTGCATAGGGGTATGAATGAGTGCCTCCCTGTTTGTTGATGTACCACATGACTGTGGTATTGTCTGTCCTTATCATCAACTGGCCCTCTTTGAGGAATGGTTTGAACTTTTGGATTGCCAGTTTTACTGCCAGCATTTCTTTTAGATTGATGTGCAGGTGAAGTTGATCCTGTGTCCACAATCCTTGCACGCATTTGTCCAGCATGTGGGCCCCTATCCTAGGTCTGAAGCGTCTGTTGTGATGGTCTGGCTTGGTTGACATCTGCGAAGGGTAGGCCTGGGTTTGACTGGCATGCCTGAGCCCACCATAGGAACTCCTGTTTTAAGCATGGAATTAGTGGGATTTCTGTTTCTAGACTGTGTCTGTGTTGGGACCATAAATTCTTTAGGTACCACTGTAGTTTCCTCATATGTAGTCTGGCAAATGGGACCAAGATTATGCATGATGCCATGAAGCCCAAGGCCTGCAGAAATTTTCTTGCTGTTAACTTGTTCAGTTTTGTTAGTGCCAAGAAGTAAAGAGGAAGTTCTTTTGTTTTTCTGTAGTCAGGAATGCCATTTGTTGTACTGTGTCCAATTCCGCGCCCAAGAATGTCCTTGTTTGGGATGGTATCAGCCTTGACTTCTGTAAATTGACTGTGTATCCCAGTCCTTGTAGCAAGTAAATGACCCTTTGTAAATCTGTTGTCAGCTTGCTTTTGTTGTCCCCTTGTAGCAGGCAGTCGTCCAGGTATGGGTAAATTTGAATTCCCTGTAGTCTGCAATGGGCGATTACTGATGCCAGGCATTTTGTGAATACTCTGGGCGCAGTAGATAAGCCAAAGGGCAATGCTGAGAATTGATAGTGCTCTGATCCTGCAAGAAATCTGAGGTATCTTCTGCAGATTGGTCGAATGGGGACGTGCAGGTATGCCTCCTTGAGATCTAGAGTTACCAGCCAAGACTCCTTGCCCAGCATGGGAAGAAGTTGCTGTAAGGTCAGCATTTTGAATTTTGGGACAATGATGTATGTATTTAAGGTGGACAGGTCGAGAATTGGTCTCCAACTTTTTCCTTTCTTGGAACTAGGAATAGTCTGGAATAGAACCCCTTTCCTTGTTCTGCTGTTGGCACTCTTTCCACAGCTCTCATGTTTACTAACTCCATTATCTGGCGTAGAGCCTCTGTTTTTTGATTTGGAGGTAGATTTGGCATTCCTCTTTTGACTGGTAAAGTGTGGAAGTGAAACCGGTAACCTTGATCTATGGTTTGTAAAATCCACTTGTCTTTTGTTATGTAGTGCCAGTTCTTTGAAATAAGGTTAACTTTCCGCCTAGAGGAGCTGCTATTTGTTCCCTGGTAGGCGGAGTTAGGATTAAGTCACTGTGGTTGTGCTGATGTAGTGGCAGTGGCTGTGTCTGTGCCTCTGTTGCTACCTTGCCACTGTCGTCCTCTGTAGGCACCTCCTCTGGATTGGTTTCTGCCTCTGGAGCGTCTATTCCTGCCCCTTTGAAATTTTGTGGAGTCAGGAAAGGACCAATTTTTGGCAGGCCAGTTCCTGCTAAACCTTGGGGGTTGAACCTGCAAGAAATCTTTAACAGTTTGAACAGATTTTGCCTTTTCTTCCATTTTCTTCATAACCTGCTGGGCAGGTGTACCAAACAAACTTGTCTTGTCCATAGGAGCATCTAGTAACTTAGCTTTAACATGATCCGGTAAAGCTTGTTCCTTTAGCCATGCATGCCTTCTTATCACTGTGCCTGTCATGGCTGATCTAAATGAAGCCTCCAGTGCATCATAGCCACATTTTAAGGAATGGTTGCTAAAATGTTGTATGTTATTTACCATCTCTAATACATATTTCTTATCAAGAGATTCATCAGTGGTTAGTTTTTTAGTTAACTGATCAAGCATAAACTCTTGGTATTGTATCATGTGAAACTGACAGTTTAAAGCTCTAGCTGAGAGAGTAGCTGAAGTGTAGACCTTTTTACCCCATCTGTCTAATGACCTTGCTTCCCTTTCAGAAGGAATAGGGTTTTTAGCTGTGGTCGCGGCTACTGCCTTGGGACCCTGGGATATAGTTTCTGGGTCTGCAAGTGGGGCCTTGTAAAGGTGGTGATGAGTATCTGGCACCCTGTAAAATCTGTCTGGTTTGGCAGGGGCTGGGGTAAAGAATCTGGAGCGGAGCAAACATCATTGAAAGCATCATCCACCACAGAGAACAGGAGGTATAGCTAAGGGCCTGTGCTGTGGGAGGTGCAGAAAGGTCCTAAGTCTTTTCTGGATTCTGAAAAATCCTGTTGCTGCCATTGGAACTGTTCTCGCATGGCATGCAAGGTTTCCCCAAAGGAGAATTCTTCTGGTGGGGAAGCAGCTGGAATGGATTCTTCAGCATCAGAATCTTCAAAATTGGAGAAGGAGCCTCTGGCTGGTCAGTTATGTCTGATTCATCAGCAGAATCATCAGAAGACACTGGCTCAGGGGCTCTGCCCTAGGTCTCTTCTCTGGGGCTGAGTGGCCCTGTCTGGGTGAGATTGAGATCCTCTAATTAAAGAAATTAAATCTTCTGCCAAAGAAAGCATTTGAGAACTAGAAGAGGGCCTGGATGTGGGGGTTTAACAGGCACTGTTTAGTAGTCTTGGCTGCTTTAGCCCTGGCGAAGGCCTTAATGGACATGGCTGCTGGAGGCCTAGCAGCACCACGTGCTGGAGTAGAGACATCCAAGGGATGGTGTCTGATAAGTCAACCACCGTAGTGGGTAAAATTTCTGAGGTCGATTCAAGAGTTGTAGCAGGGGCCTCAGTTGTAAGAATAGGTTCAGCTGTACTTTGATCAGTTTTCGGTTTCGCCGAAACCGAGACACTCATGATTTGCTTTACCGTGGTTTTGGCGAAACCGCGGACCGCGAGTGTCGGTCTTTATCTTTGCGTTTTTGGAAGATTGGGTAGTCGGAGGATCCGACGGCATAATGTACGCAAAATCAGTACCGAAAAACTGTTCTGCAAACTCCGACCGGCGCCTAAGCGTTGCCGGTTGAAAGAGGCACAGGCCGAACAGGCTGCTACGTCGTGGGCTGGGCCTAAACAAGGCAGACAGTAAGAGTGGAAATCTTTATGAGGTATTTGTTTCCCACAGGTTAAACAATTGTTAACTTTTTCTGACATCGGCTGAGGCAAGAAAGAGCCCCCAACGGGTACTTAGCTTTAGAAGTCTTGAAGTATTCGGTAGAAGTAATCTCTGGATCCGACCGACCGGCACTTGCGAACAGCTTCTGCTTCGGGCGCCACGCGGCAAGAAAGACTGGGGAAAATGGCGTCGGCTGATGCTTTTATACCCGAAGACCAACAGAGATGACGTCGGGTGGAGTGCGACATCAGCCGAAGCCGGACCCGGACTTTGGAATCCGGCCGACTGCAGGGCTGCCTGTCGACAGGACAACCCACTTGTTATGACTGCAGATGCATCCATGAAGGACATCCCCTGATAAGAGTAATCAAATCCTCAGCCATTTTGAGCATCTGTTTTTTAGGCATGGGGCCTGGAGAAGGGCCCTGTGGAGCTTGTCTCTTAGAATGCATGGCTGCTTTAGACTTAGTGAAAGCCTTGATGGAAAAAGAAGAGGAAGGCCTGAAGACACCTTGAGAGGTGGCAGACCTGTCTAAACTCCGAGTTTCACTGCCTAGAGTGGCTTCGGTATCGGTAGTCGGGGTGTGGGCCGAGGAGCCTGCGACCTCGGGTACAGTAGACACTGCCATGAAGTGTCGTTGGTAGTCAGGGGCTGCGTAGGCGCCTCACTAAGAACCGGACCACCTGTAGTCGGCTTTGGCGTGGTGTCGGTAGAAGCCATGGACCTCGCATGTCGGTCCTCATCTTTGCGTCTTTTACTCAAAACTGGAGTCTGAGTATCCGACGACATAATGTAATTAATTTTTTTGCCAAAATAATGTTGGGCGAACTCCGCCCGACGCTTAATGGTGCGTCTGTTGAATGTAGCACAAAAACGACAGGCCGAGACGTCGTGGTCTGGGCCTAAGCAAGGAATGCAGAGGGAATGAAAATCCTTATGCGGTATTTGCCTCCCACATGAAATACAATTATTAACTTTGTCTGACATCGGTCTGAGGCAAGAAAAGTTTCCCCAACGGGGTACTTAGCTTTCAGGAAGACTTTGGTTGCAAAATTTTCGTAATCTCAGGAGCTGGCCGACCGGCACTTGCGAACTGCTTCTGCTTCGGGCACCGCGCGGCAAGAAAGACTGAAGAAAATGCCGTTGGCTGGTTCTTTTATACCCCTGTCGCACTGACGTCAGGGAAGAAGCGACGACAACCGACGCTGGACCTAGACTTTGGAATTCGGCCGACCGAGGACCCGCCTGACGACAGAAGAACCCATCTGTTATGACTGCAGCTGTATGCACGATGAACATCCTGTGATGACTGACCCTTGCCATGAAAAAGGAGGGGGAACCAGTGCTGTCTGGGCCAAAAGGAAGTCACCAAGATTTTTGGAGAGTCCTGTTTGATCTTGTGCAGGATCCTGGGAAGAAGAAGAAGAAAGAAAGAAAGCATTAAGGAATATCCCCTTCCATGCAAAAAGCAAATCTGTCCACCCTCCAACCAGAGTGCTTTGGGTTCTGGAACAAAAGCAAGAAAGCTGACTGTTCAGAGGGGAAGCACACAGATGAATTATGTCCAGAAATACCTCTGTGAAGCATCCATTTGTGACGGTGTGCCCCAGACCAGACCTGCTCAGAGTGTGACACTAGGTTTTGTTCTGAAGGAATGTAAACTGCCTGCAGAGAAACCTGAATTTGGACAGCTAGATCCCCAGCCCAAAGGGCTAGTCTGCAAAGACAGCACCTTGTGCCAACATACTTGCGGATGTACCATGACTGGGTTGCTTGTATAGACACCCAAAGGTCCTCGGGACCAAAAAGAATGGAAGGCCTGGACAGCAAAGAGAAGTTCCTGCATTTCACTGATGTTGATGCAATCCAGTTGCTGATAAGGGGGCCAGAGACTCAAACCTTATTCTGCCTGAAGTAGCCCCCAACCCAGATCTAAAGCATCAGTACACAGCTTCTGAGACGGAGCAGGAGGCTGGAAAAGGGACTACTGGATTGAGAGAGGTTTGTTGAATCCACCACTGAAGCTTGAGTTTTAGACATGGAAGTAAGGAAATTGGAAAACAACAGTGGGTGACTATTATAAAGTCACACCAACTGCAAGTACCACTTAACTTTCTCATGTGACGTTTTGCAAGACATTACCATGGGGACGGTCAAATCATGAACCCCAACTCAAATTCTCTGGCAGGTATGAGTGACAGAGGAAGTAAGGATTAAATGTAAGCTATTACACACATTACAATGCAGAGATGCCAGCATTGGATCAGTTTAAATCCTGTATCCCAGAAAAATGTGATCCTGAGAAGGGGACTAAATAGACTTCTGTAGATTGATAGTGAAACCCAGACTGTGTAACAGGAGCCTGGTAAAGTGCATGCTCTGCAGATGCCTGGAGGGGGGTGGAGCCTGAAAAAGCAGATTGTCCATATAAGGAAAAAATGTGTACTCCTTGAAGCCTGCAGAAAATTATGATTGGAGCCAGGGACTTGGCGAGTACCTTTGGTACAGTGGAAAGACCAAAGGGAAAAGCAGACAACTGAAAATGAGAGAAAGAAACGAATAAAAAAAAAAAACAAAAAAAAACTTCCTGAAGAGACACTGAACAGGAATACGAAGGTAAGCATTCTTCAGATCCATGGAAACCAAGCAGGCTTGAGGAAGCAAAAGACAAAAAAAAGGAAACAGGGTCTGGAAAGATAGCATCCTAAAGGTAGGTACCTTGAGAAAAGGATTCAAAAAGAAAGGTCTAGTAAAGGCCTATAGGACCCCTCCTTCCTGGGAACCAAAAATATCCTGGAATAAAACCTTGTGCCCCTTAGGGCCTCTAAAATGGGTTGAACTGTGTCCTAATCCAGCAGACCCTGGAAAACCCTGAAAAATGGGGAATATGATCTGAAGGAGTTTGTGGAATGCCTGAAAAGGGGGGAAGAGACTTCCAAACCATTAAGTAATCTTTATGACTAATTGAAAGTACCCAAGTTTCTGAAGTTGTCTGTTGCCAAACAGGGAGAGACCGAGCAGAAGAGACAAAGAAAAGTACAGTTTTGTACCTACCATAAATGTAGATGTCCGATAGGTATGCATCTGCAGTCATCACATATGGGATGTCCTGCCTCAGGCAGCCCTTCGGTCGGCCGGATTCCAAAGTCTGGGTCCGGCGTCGGCTGATGTCGCCCCTTTCCAAAGTCTGGGTCCGGCGTCGGCTGATGTCGCCCCTTCCCCGATGTCAGAGCGCCTGGGGTATAAAAGCGTCAGCCGACGCCATCTTCCTCAGTTTTTCTTGCCCCAGATGCCAGGTGCCCTCTAAGGAAGGCTAAATTTGGAGAAATGCAATAAATTCCAAACATGCACAAAAATATATACATATATAAAAACAAATGCACCATAATAGATAACCCTAGCTAGCTATGAGAGGGAAATGCACCCAAGGAATACCACAGAGGGGAAGGAGGGAGGGTAAACCTGACTGCAGATGCATACCTATTGGACATCTACATTTATGGTAGGTACAAAACTGTACTATGTCCTTCAAGGATGCATCTGCAGTCATCACATATGGGTAGAATACCATAGCCAATCTGGGGGTGGTGGATCTATGTAAAGGAAGGTGTAGCTAAAATGCCCTGCAGGACTGCTGTAGCAAAGCCTGCTCTGGATATGGAATATAAAGGCAAGTTATAACGCTTGGAAAATGTATGCACGGAGCTCCATGTAGCAGCTTCTAAAATGTCCTTGGTAGCCACCCCTCTTAAGAAGGCTGTGGAGGTGGCTGTGGCTCTGGTCGAATGAGGCCTAATGTTAGTTGGTACAGTTTTTCCATGAAAGGAGTAACAGAAACTAATGCAATTCCCTATCCATTTGAAAACTGTCTGCTTTGAAATTGCTTTTCCTTGTGCACTGGCAGCATATGCTACAAACAACTGGTCAGTTTTTCTGTAATTTTTAGTTCTGTCCAAGTAGTAGCGCAACTGTCTGTGTATGTCCAGGGTGTGCAGTAGCTTTTCCCCTTTGTTTTGTGGATTTGGAAAGAAGGTAGGCAGGTGAATAGCTTGGTTTAATGAGACCCTAGATACCACCTTGGGCATAAATGAAGGATTGGCTCTCAATGAGACTCTGTCTTGATGAAAAATAAGAAATGGCTGTACTGCCATGAGGGCCTTTAACTCAGATACTCTTCTTGCTGAGGTTATGGCCAGAAGGAAGGCAGTCTTCCATGAGAGGAACTGTAGTTCTGCAGATTCAAAGGGAGGCAGTGTTAGTTTTTCCAACACGAAGTTAAGGTCCCAAGTAGGCAGTGGTGGTTTCCTTGGAGGATTGATGTTTTTAATTCCTCTTAGAAACTGTCTTAGCAGAGGATGAGAGAAGACAGGAGGATCAGTGTTGTACTCTGCTGAAATTGCTGAAGCATGAATTTTAATGGAAGAGTAAGACAGGCCATTGTGGAGCATTTCTGCTAAATATTCCAGGATATGCGCCATGTTCATAACTGTTGCATCTAGGCCCTTTGAGGTGTTCCAGGTGTGAAGTCTTTTCCATTTTGCTGAGTATGCCTTCCGTGTGGAAGGCCTGCGAGCTTCCATGATATCCTTCACTCTCTTGGATAGCTTATCCTGGTGAAGAGTCAAGGTATTTTCCAGGCAGCTAGCTGTAATGTTTTCAGGTTGGAATGCAGAGTTTTGTAATTGTGCTGTGTCAGGAGAAACGGCCATTGTGGCAGAAGCCATGGTTTTGTCCGAGACATGCTGTTTAGCAATGGGTACCAGTGCTGTCTTGGCCAGTCCGGAGCTATCAGAATCACTCTTGGCTGCTCTGCCCTGATCTTCAGCAAGACCTTGGTCATTAATGGAAGAGGAGGGAATGCATACACTGTTAGATCTCTCCAGCTGAAAGAGAGCGCGTCCACTTTCCATGCTTGTGGGTGGTATGTCCTTGTGCAGAATTTGTCCAGCTGATGATTGTGTGGGGGAGGCAAAGAGATCTATGTCCGGTCTCCCCCATGATTGTGTTATCTGTTGGAAGATGTCTGGGTGCAGCATCCATTCGTGTGCATCCATGATGTTCCTGCTTAAGCTGTTCGCCAGTATATTGTCCTTTCCTGGTACAAACTGGGATTGCAGCTGTATATTGAGAGTCAGGGAAAGTTCCCATAGATTCATTGCCAGTCTGCAAAGTGGGTAGGAATGGGTGCCTCCTTGCTTGTTTACGTACCACATAACTGTAGTGTTGTCTGTCCTTATTAGCAGGTGGTCTTGATGTAGAAATAACTTGAAGGCCTCGATTGCATATATCACTGCCAGCATTTCCTTTTGGTTTATGTGCATGCGTAGCTCTTTTTGTGACCATAGTCCTTGAATGCATCTTCCTTCCATGTGCGCTCCCCATCCGTGGTCTGAAGCGTCCGTTGTAATGGTTAGGCTGGCTATTGGTTTGCTGAAGGGCAAACCCGTTTGACTGGCTTGCCTGAGCCCACCACAGAAATTCCCTTTGAAGGCATGGGATGAGTGGTATCAAAGTTTCCAAGCTGCGACTGTGCTGAGTCCATAAACTCCTTAGGTACCATTGGAGTTTTCTCATATGTAGCCTTGCTTGAGGAATCAGAAGAATGCAAGACGCCATGTAACCCAGGGCCTGCAGGATTTTCCTTGCAGTCAGCTGAGTTTGTCTTGACAGGTTTTTGAAGTAATCCGGTAGTTGGTTCTGCTTTTCTTCTGTGAGGAAAGCCATTTGGGTGGTTGTGTCTAAATCCGCACCCAGAAAAGTTATTCTTTGGGATGGTACAAGTCTTGACTTGTGAATGTTGACTGTGTATCCCAAGGCCTGAAGAAGATAGATGGCATAATTCAAGTGTTTTACCAAAATTTGTTGGCTATCCGCTTGTATAAGGCAGTCGTCCAGATACGGGTATATTTGCATCCCCTAAAGTCTGCAGTGTGCAATTACTGATGCCAGGCATTTCATGAATACTCTGGGCGCAGTAGATAAGCCAAAGGGCAATGCTGAGAATTGATAATGCTCTGAACCTGCAAGAAATCTGAGGCGTCTTCTGCAGCTTTGTCTGATACGGACATGCAGGTATGCCTCCTTGAGGTCCTGAGTTACCAGCCAAGACCCCTTGCCCAGCATGGGAAGGAGCTGCTGTAGAGTCAGCATTTTGAATTTTGGCACAATGAGATAAGCATTTAGTGCGGACAAGTCGAGAATAGGCCTCCATTGCTTTTCTTTTCTTGGAACAAGGAAGAGTCTGTAATAAAACCCTTGGCCTTGTTCTGCAAGAGGAACCTTTTCTACTGCTTTCATTTTCATTAAGTTGGAGATATGTTTCAAAGCCTCTGCCCTTTGATTTGGTGGCAAGTCTGGCATGCCTTTTCTTTTCGGTAGTGTGTGGAAATGGAACCTGTATCCTTTGTCTATTATTTGTAGTGTCCATTTGTCCCTTGTAATAATGTGCCAATTTTCCGAAAATAAGGAAAGCTTTCCGCCCAAAGGTGCTTCCAATTGAGCCCTGGTTGGTGGTGTCAAGGTAAAGTCATTGAGTCTGTCCCTGTGCAGCAGTTGTAGGCCCTGCACTACCTCTCTGGTCGGGTTGCTGCCATTGACGCCCTCTGTAGGAGCCTCTAGCTTGCCCTCTACCTCTGGCACACCTGTTCTTGCCTCTCTGAAATCTGCCTGTGTCGGGAAAGGACCAGTTCTTGGAAGGCCAATTTCTGCTGAATCTTGGTGGTTGGACTTGCATAAAATCTTTGACTGTTTGTACAGATTTTGCCTTTTCTTCAAATTTCTTTAAGACCTCCTTGAGCAGTGGAGCCAAATAACTTTTGACTTTCCAGTGGAGCATCCAGAAGCTTTGCTTTAACATGGTCTGGCAGAGATTGTTCCTTCAGCCAAGCATGCCTACGTATAACTGCACCTGTCATAGCTGACCTACATGAAGCTTCCAATGCATCATAACCACACTGCAAAAAATGGTTGCTAACCTGTTGAGAGTTATGTACCAGATCCTGAAGAGATTTGCGATCTAGGGGTTCAGGAGAAGACAGCTTTTTATGCAATTCATCTAACAAATATTCTTGGTACTGTATCATATGAAATTGACAGTTTAAAGCCCTCATAGCAAGGGTAGCAGAAGTAGACACTTTTTTACCCCATCGCTCTAAAGCCCTGGACTCCCTTTCAGAGGGGAGTGGATTTTTTGTAGTGGCAGCTGTAAGCCCTTTAGGACCCTGGGAAATAGTTTCTGGGTCAGCAGAGTGGGCCTTGTAAAGGAAAAGATGTGATTCCGGGACCCTGTAGTACCTATCAGGTTTGGCAGGAGCCGGAGGGAGAGTGTCAGGGGTTGAGCTAGATTCAGAGTACACATCATCAATAACATTCAAAACAGGGGGAATAGCCAAAGGTCTATGCTGAGGCAAATGCAAGAAGGTCCTTAATCTCTTCCTGGAATCAGAGAATTCCTGGCCTTACCATTGGAAATGCTCCCTCATAGTGTGTAAAGTTTCCCCAAAAGACAGTTCTTCAGGAAGGGAGGCCGAAGGGATAGATTCCTCTGCATCTGAATCCTCGTAGGCCGAAAAGGCCTCCTCCTGGTAGTCCGAGAGGGCAGAGCCAGCAGAGGCCTCATCTGAGGAGAGTGAATCAGAGGGCTCAACCCTGGGCCTTCTTGCTGTAGAAGGTTGAGAGCCCCTGTCAGGATGAGACTGAGAGCCCCTAATTAATGAAATAAGGTCCTCTGCTAGACTAAGGATCTGAGAACCTGTAGTGGGTCCCTGAGGGATAACCCTGGGAGGCATAGATTTTGAGTGTTTAGCAGCTTTAGCCCTAGAGAATGCCTTAATAGACATGGATGCAGGAGGCCTGGCTGCACCACGTGCTGGTGTAGTTTTGTCTAAAGGAATGGTGTCGGAAGGTTCCTGGACACCAGATTCCAACGGAGATTCAACAACCGAGACAGTAGTGGCCTCCGGGGCAGAGGTTGTCGGTTGTACGGTTTCAGTGGACAGTATTACCAAGGACTCTGTTTCAGCCGAAACCGAGACACTCGCGGTAGGCCTGGCCGGGACCACGGGTGTCGGTCCTTGTCCTTGCATTTCTTCATTAAATGTGAAGTCGGAGTCTCCGACGACATTTTGTAAGCAAAACTAGCCCCAAAAAATTCCTCTGCAAACTCCGACCGACGTCTTAGAGTGCGTCGGTTGAAGGAAGCACAGGCGGAACAGGCCAAGACGTCGTGGTCTGGGCCTAGGCAAGGTAGACAGTAAGAGTGGAAATCCTTATGAGGTATTTGTTTCCCACAAGTTAAGCAATTATTAATTTTATCTGACATCGGCTGAGGCAAGAAAGAGTCCCCAACGGGGTACTTAGCTTTTGAAGTCTTCGGTTTAGCTGAATTACAGGAGCGGGCCAACCGGCACTTGTGAACTGCTTCTGCTTCGGGCACCACGCGGCAAGAAAGACTGAGGAAGATGGCGTCGGCTGACGCTTTTATACCCCAGGCGCTCTGACGATGGGGAAGGGGCGACATCAGCCGACGCCGGACCCAGACTTTGGAATTCGGCCGACCGAAGGGCTGCCTGAGGCAGGACAACCCATATGTGATGACTGCAGATGCATCCTTGAAGGACATCCTGGCCAAGAGGAAGGAAACAGAATGTCAGATGGAGGCAGATTTGCCTGAAAGGAAGGTTTTTAAGGTCTAGGTGTCTGAGTTGGTTTATCAGAAAAAACACATCTCGGGATTTGCTTACATTTGGAGGGCTGATAAGGCTAAGAACAAAGACAGATTTAGAAGGATAATTCCTTTGAAACTTAGGAATTGGAGAAAGAAAAGTCTGCTCACAGCCCTTCATAATCTTGCCTTGGTCCTGTAAGGTCTTAAATAAATCTGCCACTGGAGTCCCAAAGAAATTTTGATTACCCAAAGAGGATCAAGAAGCTTAATGTCATCAGGCAAAAGTTGAATATGAAGCCAGGAATACTGCATCATGGCAGAGCCTGAAACAGCAGCTCTAGAGGAGGCATCAGTAGCACTGTAACAACACTTAATGAGTGACGAGCCACATGAGAATTGGATCTCACGAAAGAAAGAACAGTGGACTTAGCCTCAGAATTTGGCAGGTTAGACAGAACCCCTGCCACATGAGACAAAAGGGATATAACATACCTGGTCACGTGAGTTTGACAGTTAATGGCACAAAATGCCAGGGTGCAAGAAGTGCAGCCCTTCTTCCCCAACCTCTCCATAGCCAGACTATCCCTGTCTAAGGGAAGAAGTTTAGAGAAAAAGAAGGCTTATCAGCAGAGACAGAAATCATGGCAGGGCCAGAAGAAGGACACTTGCAAAGAAACTGGAAAGCCTCAGGGACTGTAAAAAATAGTCCAGCTTCATAGGTGCACGAGGTTGGGAATCAGGAGCTAAACAGACAGCTGAAAAGTATCCAATACGGCAGCCAATGCAAAAGGAACAGCAAAAGACTTAGGTGTATCCATCTGTAGCAACTCAATCTCATTTCTGGATGTCAGAAACTTGGCAGCAGTCCCACTTAAAAATGCTCCATCATGTGAATTATTGTATCCCTAAAGGACAACTCCTCCAAAGCTAAGTCAGGAATTAAGAAATCCTCCTCCTCAGAGTCACAGTCCAAGGCTGAAGGCATTGGACTGTGGCTCTGAGGAGCAGTCCAAGGCTGAAGTCATTTGGGAAGACTAGCCCAAAGAATCCTCATCAGAGTCAGACTCCTCAGCAGAGGAATTCAGCTCCCTAGATCTTTTAGAGGAGGAGGACCAGGGAGGGGCAGAAATCCCCTTGAGCTGGTCTCACAGCTATCAGGGTATTAAACAAATGCCAAGTAAAATCCTGCCACTCCTAAGAATCTTTGGGAGTGGGAGAAATGTGCTTAGTCTTCTGTCTTTTTAAGGGGGCTGCTGGCTTTATACAAACCTTGGCGGCTGAGAACCTTGTTTAGACTCAACCAGGGTACCAAGCACTTCCTCTCTAAGACAATGGGAATCCACCTAGGCCCCTCAGATGTGATCAGTCACGGTTCTACCTCCATGTCTACAGTGAACGTATGCAAAGCCTCTGAGGACATGCGAGAAGCCGGTTCCATGCTGGCCTTTAATAGGGTTGTGGCAGAGTGATAGACGCCAACACCAGGCAGTCCTTAGGAGTACCATTCACCTCAAGAGAGATGTACGGCAGAAGCTAGACAGCTATAGTATCACACGTCAACGTTTTAGGCTTCCTCTTAAGTGGTGACTATCTCAGGGCAGGAAGATTCAAGCCATGGTACCCTGAGCCAAGACTCTGGTTCTCAACATAAAGAGAAACAGAAGACAGAAGACCACGAATAGTCTTCAGCACAAACGTCTGACAAAATGGGCAGTGAGTGCAGTCATGAACAGTGCCTGGACAAAAACACTTATGACCATCTTTATGGGGAATCTGCCACCCATACTGACATTCCCTTTGCTTGGATGACAAACTGTCAAAATGCACTACAAAAGAAAAGGAACCCCAATAGGGTACTTCTCAGCAAAAGGCTTGTTACAACCAGCACAGTGAATGACGTTCAAACTGATGTACAACTGTGGCATTTGGACTGGCAGTACAGAAGTTCAGTGTATGGAGCATCTGTATGTCACCTTTATGCCCTGTATGACAGATTGCATACATTTTAAATATGATGCTAGTAAAAATTAATATATTTCATATGTTTGCCAGATGTAGAGCTATCCTTGGCAGGAGATCCTGTTATTAAAAACAGTGATAGGGAAGGACATAAGTATTTGCTTCTTAATTCACTTTGATAAAGCTCAAGCACAAATATTACAATTTTAATTTACATATTTTATTAACATATTTAACATACAGATCTTTCACTCTGCCCCCAGTCCAGTAAACTATCAGTGATGTGTATATGCTAATGGCAGGATAGTTTTAATCAGAAATACTCTGTTACGGTCTTAATCCCATGTATTCTTTCCCTCAAGCAACTGTTCCTGCAAAAGCTCTGTGCCTACACTCCAGTTGGCTAATGGCTTCAACTTGAAACAACACGCTGCAGCCACCTACTGCCCTGCTTCAACTAATGTCTTAAGCCCATGTATTTTTTTCCCTTAAACTGAACCTGCAAAAGCTCAACGTCTGCACTCCAGTTGGGTAATGCTTCAACTTCAAACATACTGCAGCCCGTCTACAGCCCTGCTTCAACTAATTTATGTTTGCCACTTTCAGAGCCTGTAAATTACTTCAAATACCATCTCAATATTAGCTGTACATCACAGAGATTATTTTCTTTTTCTGCCCTCCATCCCATTAATCTATACTGACTTTCCCTACTGGCACTCAATGTGTGAATTCCCTTTCCTTGCTTAACCACTATAATAAAAAATATATATATATTTTTTATGATCTCTGATTACTTTCCTCCTAGTGACCACTGTAGCATCAATATTTTGTAGCATACATACAGTTTTGTTTTTTATTACTGCCTCAGATCAGATTTGCTAAAGCCCAATGTAAGTAGAGTAAATAAGTATCTACTCTTCTCTTATTACAGTAACTATTTTAATAAGTACAAAAATAATGTCTTACTGATACTTTAATCTCTCCCACTTTGCTCCCCCTAACCTACCCCCACCCAATTCCCACACACCTCCACCCCCTCTACATTTGTTCTAACCTTCACGACACCCACTCCCACACTCCAACCAATTAAATACATCTTCCATTTAATACCATATAATACCCCACCCTCTCATTATTACTACACATTAATCCCTATAGTTACACCTATCATTTTCTAACCACTCATCCCCTTACAAACACTCAGTCCAACTATCCCTTTCTTTTTCCCTTCCTCTACTATTACTAGTAATTACACAAAATGGCACATCCCTAACATACACTCATCCTGTCCCTTACTATAACACTCATCCTCCTAGTCACCTTCACAACACTTAACTCCCATACATTTAACTTAACCAAAACCTCCACCACTGCCACTACTTGCCTAGAGGAACAGACAGCTACTCCAATATTTCTGCTAGCCTACTTAATGTAACCATCCCTCTATGTAAAAATACAGACTCTTCCAATCTTACCTTGTTTCCAACCTTTCACTCTTTTCAAAACCTAATTCAAAAATGTGTCCATACAGTCTTCTTCCACTGCTCCCTCTATTCGCAGCCTTAGCCCAGAGTGGAGACATGCACCCAAACTCAGGCACAATTTCATCTTCCCCACCTCATACCACAGCACCCCCTAATACTTTACTCTACTCTTAGTCACACTAAACATACAAAGCATCAGCAACAAAATAACTGACATTCATGCATGGCTATCACAGCACACCCCTGACATACTTGCTCTCACAAAAACATGTCTGAAACAAAATACAGCAGATGCAGAACTGCTTCGTCTAGGCTATAATATAATGAGCTCTGATAGGACATACAAAAAAGCAGGAGCAGCCATTATCTATCTCAAATCATACATAACACTGCCGTACTCCAAACCCATCCCAAACTTTAATAATGCCGAACTCCTCATAGCCTCCCTAAAACTCAACTCTACTAAACAACCGTGTATTGCAGTCTTGTACATTCACCCTGGCCATAACATCAACACACTAGTAGACATTCTCTCCTGGATGTCACAAAACATATCCAATAAAATTATTATGGGAGATGTCAACATCAACTGGCAAAAATCTAACCTCAGATTTCCCAACCACCAGCATAAATCTCTTTGACTTTACACAACTCCAATGAGAAACTCAAAAAAATTGCAACCAAGGTTCAATTCTCAACTGGATCTTAGTTACAGATCGCAAGAAATATTCAAAGTTTGGCACTCTCCTGGATACTTTAAGTGATCACCATCCTATTACCTATATGACAACCTCTCAATCTCCTAAAACTCATTAACTATAAAACATCCCAAAATTTAACAAACGTCTGCAGGGAACACTTCAATAAAATATTAAACACTCTAAACTGATGTTTACTTAAAACGCTCCCTTTAGATGACACAGTTAATTACTTCAACAGGTTATTTGTAGACACCCTTAATAGTCCAGCTCCACTTCGAACAAAAAAAAAAAAAAAAACAAAATTACTCATGCACTCTAGCTAACTAAATCCATAAAAAAAGAAGTTATGTACTTACCATAACATTCCATGTGTGTTGTCCATTTTCACCTTTTCCTCACGGATGGGTTCCGATCAGACCCTCAGATCTGCCTCGGCCATTATCAAAGCTTGTGGTCACAAACTTTGCTCTTGGGCACCTCTCCTTTATCAAGAATGCATCTCAGACATTACCTCAGATCTTGTTTGCTGATCACATATCAATATATACCTATAGATATATAGCTGCATCTATATCTATATATATCTCTCTCTCTCTTTATATATATATATATATATATATATATATATATCTATATATCTATATATATATATATATATATATATATATATATATATATATATTAATATATATATATATATATATATATATATATATATATATATATATATATACATACACATACATATGTTGTTGTATCTTTCGGCTTTTCCTGGTTAGGGGTCGCCACAGCAGAACTCCGGTCCGCTAATGATTAGCAGTAGATTTTTACGTACCTACTTGCTAGGCCTGACGCACAACCTTCAACGAAGGTACGCCCATTCACACGTCTCCATACAGAAGATGCTTTAGCTAAGAATCGAACAGGACAACGTCTTACTGTGAGGCGACAACGCTACCGCAGCACCACTACCACAGCTATATATATATATATATATATGTATAGACATATAAACGTATATAGAAAAGAAAGGGAAAGCAGGATTCCCAGAGCAATGAAAAATATACATATTTCTCAAAGGAATTGAAGCCACTGCAAGGTAATATTGAATAAAAAAAAAAAAAAATGAACGTATATTCCACGACATCTCGATACATCAGAAGCCTTGGTAGGGGGCTGGCAGGTGGGTTGTAAGAAAAGGTGAAAATGGACAACACACATGGAACGTTATGTTAAGTACATAACTTCTTTATGTGCTGTCAATTTTCACCTTATCCTCACAGATGGGACTGAGTCCCTAGCATCCTGCATCTTGGGTGGCTTAAGGAAGGATATTCTTTAGGACCATAGATCCAAATGCAGCTCTACCCCTGGAAACCAAATCCAATTTGTAATGAGTAATAAAGGTGACAGGTCCATGTTGCTGCAACACAAATATTGTGCAATGAAACCTTGGATTGGAAGGAAGAGGATGTAGCCATGGCTCTAGTAGAATGAGCTTCAGCAGGTCTCAGTAATTACTTATTCTGAGAATGGTAAACTTATGAAATGCATTGAGAGAGCCAATTGGTTAAAGTCACGTTGGACAGGGAGACCTTTTCTAACATCTGAATAGCCTACAAACAGCTTATCAGTTTTCCTAAAAACCTTTGTCCTATAAAGGTAGAAATGTAATTGTCTGGGAACATCTAGCAAATATAATGAGAATACTCCCCTTTATTTTGAAAACTGGGAAAGAAAACTGGCAATTCAATAGACTGATTCAATGTATTCTCTGAAACCACTTTGGGTAGAAAAGAAGGATTAGTACAGAGGGAGACTTCATCCTTGTGAAAAATCAGACAAGATGACTGCAATGATGAGGCTTGCAGTTCAGACACCCTTCTAAAAAGAGCCTTCCATGACAGGAATTTCAGGTCACAGTGTGTTGCTGGCTCAAACCGGGGGCCAGATAACATGCCTTAGAACGAGATTGAAGTCCCAAGGTGGTGAAGGGTCTTTGTATGGAGGCTTTAAAAGAACTGTACCTTTCAAAAAGGCTTTGCAGACTTTGTGAGAAATCAATGAAGACCCATTTTCACCTGAATGGAAATTTGATTTGCCTGCTAGCTGGAACTTAATAGTAGCTGCAGCTGCACTTTCATTAAAAAGTTGTGCTAAAAAATCCAAGACTTAATCAATAGGAGTGAAGAAAGGGTCTATGCCAGGGCTCTTCACCAAACTGCGGGAAGGATTTGACAGACGAAAGAATAATGTGCCGGACAGGGGAAGAGAGAAGGGGTTGCCTGGGTAAGACTGGAACTGGAGCAGCAAAGCTGTCAACTTGAGTGTGTGTAAATTCAGAAGAACCATTCCCGCTTGATGCAACAGGATATCTGGAACTGGGTCCAGAATCCAAGATTCGCTCAGAAGAGGAGGCCACAGAAAGGGAGACTAAATCTGTAGAGGCCACTAGGGAGCAATTAGGATTACTGTTCTCATCAACCAACTGGCTTTTCATAAGAAGGCTGGAATCAATGGGGTATGGGGAAAGGCATACAGAAGACCCAAGGGCCAATCGTGCAAGAGTGCATCCCTCAGGGACTCCCCTAGAGGAGGAATTAGGGAGAAATAGTTGCTGCACTTGTTGACTGGAAAGGCGAAAAGGTTGCAGCAGGGATGGCCCCATCAGCAGAAAATCATCTCTGCAATTCTTTGATTGAGGGATCACTCATGAGGCATTAGAATAGTTCTGCTCAGTTTGTCTATCATATTAGATTTCCCTGGAATATGGCACTGCTATCAGGAAACGGTTGACAAAATTGCCCACTGCCACACCCTAAGGGCTTCTCGAGGTAGGGGGTACGACCTGGCTCCCTCTTAATTGTTGATGTCCCAGACTACCGACATGTCCGACTGTACTGCAATAGTCCCTTGAGGAAGACAGTCCTGAAATGCTTGCAATGCCAGAAGCACTGCTCTCATCTCTAGGACATCGATATGCAAATTGTTCTCGATGGGGGATCAGGTACCCTGGACAGTCTTTCCAGATAATACCCTCCAATCTGGGAAGCATCCATGGTCACCGTAGCCTTGGGCTGTGAAGGAACCAACGGACAACTCCACCTGCTCGGACTGAAGCCACCAGAGAAGGTCCTGCTTGCAAAGGCTGGTGAGGAAAATCTTGAAGGACATGGGAAGTTCTAGGAAAAACATTGCACCAATAGGAACCATTGGAGGATTCTCATATGGTAACATGCTAATGGAGCTAGAACTGCTGCTGCCATCGAATCAAGTCTGTAGGACTAGGTGAGCCGGTATTGAGTTTCTGTGAAGTAATACTCTGACCTGAGATCTGATAGTCACTCGAGAGTGACATCTTGGCTACCATCTGATTTGCATCCAGAATTGTACCTATACATTTGAGGTTCTGTGCAAGTTCTAGAGATGACTTTTCATGATTTACTATAATGCCCAAGAGTGCACAAAGTTCTAGAATGTAGTTTCTTGCCTGAATAAGATTATGCCTGGTCGGGGTGGTGATAAGCCAGCCATCTAGATATGGAAACATCCAGAATCCTTGTTTTCTCAAGTGAGTTTTTACTACTGCCATGCATTTAGGTAAACACTCTGTGGAGGCTATAGCGAGTCCAAAGGGCAGACCTTTAAATGGATAGAGACTGGCTCCCAGCTGGAAGCACAAGTACCTTCTGGACCATGTGCCTATTTTTGTGACAGTACACATCCTGCAGGTCTGTAGAGCATATCCAATTGTCCTTTTCCAGGAAAGGAAGAATGGACCAAACTGTGACCACCTGAAACTTTGCCTTTTTACTGACTTCCTGATTTTGCGGAGATCCAGAATAGGTCTCCAGTCCCCGGTATTCTTTGAAACTAAAAAGAACCTTGGTTAAGTTCCGGATTCTATCTGGTCTGATGCGACTTACAAGATGACTCTTCTCGAGCAGCTTTTGCAGTTGAATGGCTGCCTGTTCCTGCTGACTGGGTGGAAGGTCCGAAATCTTCTTGATTGCGAGAAGGGTTTGGGAAAAGTGGACGAGATGGCCCCTGGAAAGGACGTTTAGCACCCACTTATTTATTTTTAGCCAGGTGTGTAGGTGCAGAGAAAGTCATCCCCCAATTGCTTCTGGGGCAAAGCAATCGGGCCTCCCTTCAGGATTGCTGGAAGGGCTTACCATACAACATTCCGCTGGCACCCTGGTTTTGCGGACCCCCTCTGCCATGAGGCCGGTGTCTTCCATTGTTGTTCCTCCCAGTGGTTCTATGGGAACTCTCACCACAAGTCCTGGAAAAAACCCTACGATTTTCTGAACCACATCTTTCTGCTGCCCCTTTAACCTTTACAGTAGGGTCTTTGAGCCATGGAAAAAAATATGCCAACAGCAAGCAGGGTTTTTACCTTCCTGTTCACATCTGGTCAGCGTCTCTTTCACTTTAGCTCAAAAAGGGATGAGCCATCAAAAGGGGAATTCACAAAGAAAGACTTAAAAGGCTCCATGAAGTCGCAAAGGCACATCCAGGCCAGCCTCCTCATAGACATGCCTGAACCCCCTGCCCTGTACGTTCCACCTGCTGCACTGGAAATGAGACGCATAGAAGCATTAGCAATAGAATGTAGGGTGGCGAGCTGGAAAGAAACTATCTTGTGACCCTTAAGCTACTGCTCCTTTAAGGGAATCTGAAAGCTCTTTGATCAGATCCCTGTGCAACCCAGTGAAATGAGCCAGGTAATTCAGGAACCGTAGAGCAAAGGTCGCTGATGAAAAGATGCTCTTCCTACACCTATCCATCATCCTAGAATGTCTATTAGGAGGGATAGTGGAACTAGTCTGTGAGTGTTCCATTTTTGGTTGCTGCTGCCACCACAACCATGGCATCTACTGCAACCTTCTTGGTCCAAAACTTTTCGTCTACAGGGGAAGTAATGAATTTATGTGGTCTCTGAGGGGTAGGCTTAAGAGAATCTCAGGTCTCCCACGACTTCATAGAAGTTAACTCAATAAGTCTGTCCAAAGGCAGAATCACCCAAGAGGAGGAAGGTCAAGAACCAAAGGCCTTCAAGTATACTGACTCCTCTGGTGAAGGATTGCTGGACTACCAGCCACTTCTATGCTTCAATAATTCAAGATGTCCCTAAAGGATATATTGTCAGGAGGTGACCATGGGGATCCCTCTCCTTCATAGAGGTCAGTATCAGAAGTGATGGACCCCCTCAAGCGAGTCTAAATGCTTCCTCTTGCAGGTCCTCTTCCTATTCCTCAGTGGGATACTCCAGGGAGGTTTTGGAAGAAGCAGGGGGTATCAATTGTGGTATCCTGAGGCCGAAGTTCTCGCTGTCCCTGTGGAAGAGATAGCCCAGAAGGAAGCCACGCCGGCTGAACAAGGGGGGGGGTCTGGAGAGCCCAAGACCCAGTCTGAGATGTTGGAGAAGCCAAAGCCCTCTTCAGAGCCCTGAAAGCAGTCTCCCCCTGAACCGAGCAGGCCTCAGGACCAGACAAGGAAATAGTCGGAGCCATCAACCCCTTGGCCCCAAAAGACAGAATGTCTGAGGATGAAGCCAGAGCCAAACTCACCTGAGTCAAAGTTCTGAGGACCACAGACAGATCCGAAAGCCTTAAGAGTCGATACCCGATCTGCGGACCCCACCGCTGTGAAACAGCTCTGAGAGTCATCAGACTCTGACAGAGTGGAGAAATGCAAGGCAAAGGTCTGATCCGAACGGGAAATCCTCTTATCAGATGTTGGAGAGATCTGGACACTCATATCTCTCAACTCTGAAGCTTGGAAGGAAGGTGGAGGAAGAACAAGAATCAGGGTGGGCAACTTGGATCCAAAGCCCAAGGGGTCGGATCCAACAAAAGCTTGGTTCAGCACTGGAGTGCTTAGGAGCCATTGGACCACTCTGTCCACATCATCTGAAAGGCCTCTGGTGGACCAAAAAGATAAGGCTGGAGACCTAGTATTGGAGGGGAAATAACTTTTAACCAATGTCGGACTATCAATCCGATTTGATCTCTTCAGAGGCAAAGGACCTGACCACTATAAAGATCTGTCTGATCCAGACTTAGAAGTAGTCAGATCTGAAGGGCCTCATGGATCTGGAAATTTAGATTTCTTTTCTGATGGTTCCAAGGAATCGCTGAGTCGAAGAATGCCATTTCTGAGGTTTGGACTAGTTAGAAGACAATGAGTCTGAACCAGCAATGGCTTCAGAAAAAGGAAGCAAACCCTTCAACATTTATTAAAGCATAACGGCCTACCGGGTTTGTCAGCCATAGTAAAGCAGACCAATACAGGTCGCACACACAACAGCATAGAAAATTAGTAAAGAATATATATATATATTTTTTTTTAAACAAGAAAAAGAAGAGGGTAAGACAACTACCAACAATGGAAGTGAAAAGGGAGGGAAGGAGCCTAACAGCAATGGTAGGGGGTTACCTAAAAAGGAGACTACAGGTATTTATAGCAGAGAAAACGACAGTGAAATTTAACCTTACAGAGAAGAATTATCAATACAGAGTTATAATGTGAAAAAAATAGTAAAATACACTTATCCAAACTTATGAGCAAAAGCAACCAACGTTCTTCACAAAGTGGCAAATTAGATCTGAGATAATGCCTGAGATGCATTCTGAGTAAAGGGGAGGTACCCAAGAGCAAAGCTTGTGACCACGAGCTTTGGTAATGGCAGAGTCGGATCGGATCCAAGCCCATCTGTGAGGATAAGGTGAAAATTGACATCACATCTTCTAATTCACAGAGGTAAGGCCTAGAAAGACTGGCATAAGAGCAGGAATGATCAAACTCTACAAAAATACAGATGCCTATGAATCAGGTAAAAAAACACAAATGACAAAAAAGAATATTTTGCACAACAAACCGAACAAAGAACTAACCCTAAAAAGTTCTGGTCTACAACCTCACCACTACTCTCCCCAAGATCCAAACAAATCCCACCTCAACTACAGACAAATCTCGGTCTCAGATTGCAGAATTATTTAATTTTTCACTTTACAGAAAGTACAGCTACCTTAATCAACTACTGGCAACCTCCCTAGCCCCAACTGAACTAGCCTCAATACACTATCCTCTCAAACACTACTAAAACCTACTTTGACTTCATCTCTCAACCCAAAATACCTCAACAGTTCCCGAACCTCCAACCTTCTCTTTGCAGTCAGTACCCATTACTCACACATGCAACCTTCTACACAAAATTAAACCATGCTCCCTCTCACTGCTGGCAACCTCCCCGGTGAATACCTGAAACTATCTACAGATGCTACTACCTACCCAGTCAGTATTACCATTAACAGATCTATCACAGAATCTCAAGTTCCATCCCTCTGGAGAAATCAATAAAAAAAACTCTAGACAACGGAGGAAAATCTAACTTTTTCCAACTACTGTCTTACTGCCACTATCACCCCCTATCTAAAATTTTAGAAAAATGTGTACCTAAATTAACTACCTTATCAACAATAACCTAACTCCTACCCAGCATGGCTTCAGACCTGCACACAGTACAACAGCAGCACTAATATCCTTCACAGACACCATCAAGAAGGCTTGGGACTCGAAACTACTAACTTCAGCTCTTTTTCTTGACCTTTCTAAAGCATTTGATACTGTCTCACATCCCAAACTCTTACATGAACTCTCCTCCCTTCATCTTCCCCAACCTTCCCTTCTATGTTATTTTTTTAACCACCTATTTAATAGACAACAATGCACAAACTGGCAAGGCTATCATTCCCAATACCTAACCAATAAAACAGGTGTACCACAAGGTTCCATCCTTGGACCACTCTTCTTTAATACCTTTACAAATGAATCCCCATACTGTGTTACATCAATGTTCCCCCGTCCAATATGCTGATGATACCACTTTCATCTCCTCTTACACCAATACAGAACACATCCATTGAGACCTGACCTAATAATGCTCAATTATTTCTCAGTCCCAAAAAAAAAAAAAAAAAACTTCTACTTTTTACCATATGAACCATCTCAGCTGATTTTAAGATATTTTCACTGAATAACACAGAAACTGAAGTAGTCACATACAATCGTTAATCAACTTACCTTTGACCTTCACATATAGAATTCTATTAAAAAAACACACCAAAAATTAGGTATGCTATATTGACACCAGCCCTTCATGGACAAAACTACCAAAACACTAGCCACTACCTACCTGCTACCTTCACTACTATATGCTGCCCCCATTCTAACAAATCTTCAGAAAAACACTATTAACCAAGCTTGAATCATGTTGCAATAAAACAACGAAATTTGCTACTGAATATCTTTATCAGCACCACTGTACTGCTCTCAACAACATAAAATGTCTAGAACATCCATAGCATCTAAATTACCTCCAATTAACCAAGGCCCACAAATTTATCTACACTCCTGATGTTTGTCCCACCTTAAACACTACTCTTCAAATCTACACACCTGGCCATGCTCTTCACTCAAAAGATAAACAGCTTTTATCTACAAGTAAACCCAACAAAACTGCAGGGAAATCCCTTTACTCCTTACTCACTGGCAAAACTATGGAACTTGCATCCCTATGCTAACAGAACCATCTCAAAATATAAAGCATGCAAATTTGCACAAACACTTCTTACTCGCGTCACCAACATGTCATTGCATCAATTCAGGACAACTTCCACCATACATCAACTAATCTTCTGCCTCTTTCTCTCACTATGCTCCTTATTTTCATCACCTTCAATCTATGCTGCAGCTCCTCATTTTACACTGCAGCTCCTTTCATTTTCAACCTACATACACCATTCAACATCCTTCTACTTTTACACTCTCCATCTTCAGCATTGCTACTTTCAACTTTCACCTAAACTCTCACTACTAATAAGATCCCTTTAATAACTCAATTTTATCCTCGCGGGTATAAATGTCTGTCTAACCAGGTTGCTACTTTCCTCACTACCTCTGCTTATACCAGAATAATCTATACATTCTACATCATTAAAATCCAATCTAAATTATATGTACATTTTTGCAAATAGTTTTTTGTACAGGATCCCTTTGTAACTTTTACAAATGTGCTTTTTGTTATAAAATTTTGCTTTGACTGAATGTAACTAATCAAAATGTTACACATGACCTTTATGTAACTTCTGTAAATTTGCCGTTTCATACTTTTCATAATTGTTACTATTTTTTTCTTTTTTTTGTAAAATCGTATTTTATTTATTTATTTTGTTTACTATGGAGCTTTTCTCCCTGGGCCTCTGCAGAAAATGGTCTCATCTGCCTTGTCAGACTTTCCTGGTAACGAAATGTAAATAAATAAATAAATAATTAAAAATAAAATTTCTTACTGTATACAGAATTATTTAAATAGGTTTCAACTAACAGAATAGTCTCCAAGGTAACACCACCTAAGAGCAGGAATATACAATTAAGGATGATGTGAGGGGACGGCAATGTCCCAAAGGGATGCAGGGGTCTTAACCCACAAAAGTAATTTTTTCCTTTGTCATGCGAAATCCATTTTCTTAATTCATCTGTCAGTTATGGAATGTAGTGATGTTTTGCACTTCAATTTACATAGGAATCCTTCAATTGGTGTCTTCAAAGGTGGATGACTGTGCTTGTGTTTCTTGTTTGTAAAGAGGACACAGCCACTTCTGGGTGTTTACCTCTGAAATGAGTCAGGGTTGTCTCAGAAAGAAAAGATACCTGTGCACATAACTGAAGCAAAACCAGAACAAAAAGTTTTCCGTTTAACTACACATACAACTCAGCTGCAAAATAAGACTAGCAACACTGAAGCACTTTCTATATCAGGGATCTCAAAATGCATATCCTTCAGTCTTCAAATCAACATAAGTGTGGACAAAGGTAAGTAAAGGACTGCATTTCCAACTGCAATGACTACCTTTCTGTTTTGCAAGACTGCAGCCCTCAATCATTTGTGTT
Organism: Protopterus annectens; assembly: GCF_019279795.1. Classification (NCBI taxonomy): domain Eukaryota; kingdom Metazoa; phylum Chordata; order Ceratodontiformes; family Protopteridae; genus Protopterus; species Protopterus annectens. Next base: position 452,813,998 of record NC_056725.1, on the reverse strand, counting down.
TGAGACACCTGCTCTATACTAAAAGTCATGCTAGATAACAGAATAAACCACTCCTTTTTAAAGTGCTTTAAAGCAAGCAGAGAGAGCTCAACTGAAGCAGTAAGATGGTCTAAAACTCTCCTGAAGAGTTTGCCCTTGTCAGGTGAGGGGGAGACACTGATTCCCTGCTATGGATAACTGAGCAGTGCCTGGTGGAAACACAGTTTAGAAAATTATCAGCATGTTACATGCCAGTACTTTGAGGCTGTTTTCAGAATTCTTAGGTTACAGAAAAGGCACAGTCACACAAGAAATCATTTCAGTATTTTTGTACAAATAAAAACTAGTACCCAAATGTGAGTGGATACACAGCTGTAGATTTACCAGACAATAGCAAGTAATTACATGCTCAACATGCATTCCACTGGAATAGTTACCTCCTTCAAGAATGAAAACAGTGGTCCTAATATTGGGCAAAGGACTTCTTCATAATATTCAGGAGGACATGACAGCACCAGAGGCTTCACAAACACTCGTGAGGAGAAAGAAGTTAAGGAAAACAACAAGGTAGGCTTATTAGAAGTACTCGCTCATTTCTTCCAAACAAAAACATCATGGAAAAAAAACAAAACAAAACAAGTTCCAAGGACAAAGCACAAGAGTCCTAAGATTAACCGCTTCCATTCTTTAATGTATTTACCACAGAAAGTACAGTTGTGTACATAACATAAATGTAGATGTTCGAGTGGATTCACTGTTGCAGTCATCACACTTGGGTTATCTGCCTGCAGGCAGCCCTCAGTCGGCCCAAATATCAGAGCCTTTGGATTTTTGTGTCGGATGCAGTCACCTCTTCCATGATGTCAGGAGTATAAAACATGTAGCTGACGTCATTACATCAGTTTTTCTTGCCACAGATGTCAGGAGCCCCCAAACCAGAAAGCAATTACATGGTGTGGAACACCTCCAGTAAAAAGTAAATACCATAGCCATAAGATATGGCCAAAAAGAGAATAGGTGAAAAGTCAGGGGGCTTTAGCGAGGGTAACCAGGACTGCAACAGTGAATACACTCAAACATCTACATTTATGGTAAGTGTACACAAAGTACAGTTTTGTACCTGCCATAAATGTGGATGTTCGAGTGCTACTACAGCTGCAGTCCTCACATATGGGTTCTCCTGCCGTCAGGCGGGTCCTCGGTCGGCCGAATTCCAAAGTCTAGGTCCGGAGTCGGTTGTCGTCGCTTCTTCCCTGACGTCAGTGCGACAGGGGTATAAAAGAACCAGCCAACGCCATTTTCTTCAGTTTTTCTTGCCCCAGATGTCAGGTGCCCCCAGAAGGAAGGCAATACATAAAATTAGGTAATAATGCAATGCAATATAATCAAAAAACAGTAGTTGCAAGCAAATACACCATAAAAGAATACCCCTAGAGGGGAAGGAGGGAGGGAGGGAAACCTGGACTGCAGCTGTATTAGCACTCGAACATCTACATTTATGGTAGGTACAAAACTGTACTATGTTCATCGTACATACAGCTGCAGTCCTCACATATGGGTAGAATCCCAAAGCTAAGAAAGGGGTGGTAGGCACTAGGTGTAATTAGGAGGAGCCAAAATGCCCTGCAAGACTGCAGTGGCAAAGCCTGCTCTAGATCTGGAGTACAATGGTAAGTTGTAGTGCTTGGAGAAGGTATGCACAGAACTCCAAGTGGCTGCTTCCAAGATATCCTTGGTAGGAACTCCTCTGAGGAAGGCTGTAGAGGTGGCTGTGGCCCTGGTGGAATGAGTTCTAATGCCTGTAGGTACAGTTTTGCCATGGAAGGAATAGCAAAAGCGTATGCAGTGAGCTATCCATTTTGAAATTGTCTGTTTGGAAATTGGCTTTCCTTGAGCTCCTACTGCATAGGCCACAAAGAGCTGTTCTGATTTTCTGAAAGGCTTTGTTCTGTCCAAATAATAACGCAGTTGTCTGTGGATGTCCAAGGAATGTAGCAATCTCTCCCCTTTGTTTTGAGGATTAGGATAAAAAGTAGGTAAGTGTATGGCCTGATTTAAAGCTACCCTGGATACCACTTTAGGCATAAAGGACGGGTTGGTTCGTAAGGAAACTCTGCCCTGATGGAAGATGATAAAAGGCTGGACAGCCATGAGAGCCTGGAATTCTGAAACTCTACGAGCTGAGGTGATAGCCAGAAGGAAAGCTGTTTTCCAGGACAAGTATTGCAAATCTGCTGAAGCAGCTGGCTCAAAAGGAGGCAGGGTGAGTTTTTCCAGAATTAAATTAAGATCCCAAGCAGGTATTGGTTGTTTCCTTGGAGGTCTCACATTCTTAACCCCTCTGAGGAACTGTCTTAATGGAGGGCGAGAGAATAAAGGTGGATCAGTGTTGTATTCTGCAGAAATGGCTGAGGCATGGATTTTGATGGAGGAGAAAGAAAGTCCACTGCTTAGCAGTTCTGTCAAATATTGTAGCATTTGTGGTAAATTCAGTTTTTTACGGTCCTGGCCCTTTTTCTCATTCCAGACACAAAAACATTTCCATTTTGCGGAGTAAGCTTTTCTAGTTGATGGCCTTCTGGCCTCCAAAATGACATCCTGCACCTCCTTGGAGAGTAGGGCCTGCTGTGATGCTAAGGAATCTTCCATGCGGCTAGATTGAGAGTTTTTAGCTGACTGAAGAGTTTTGAAGCTGTGTTGAGTCAGAAGAAGAGGCATTAGAGGCAGGGTCCATGGTGGGGAATGCGTCAGGCTCCTCAGGAGTGGGTACCAGTGTTGCCTTGGCCAGTCCGGAGCAATGAGGATCATCTTTGGTCTGTCTGCTCTGGTCTTCAATAGAACTTTGGGCAGCAGAGGAAGAGGTGGAAAGGCATAAACTGTCATTGATGTCCAGCTGAAAGAGAGAGCGTCCACTCTCTAGGCCTTTGGATGGAAGATTCTTGAGCAGAACTTTGTCAAGTGATGACTTTTGTGGTAGGCAAATAGATCCATGTCTGGCCTTCCCCATTCTTGGATTATTTCTGTAAAAACTTTTGGATGCAACTTCCATTCGTGTGGATCTGTCATGATCCTGCTTAGGTTGTCTGCCAGCGTGTTTTCCTTGCCTGGCAAGTACTGTGCTTGTAGTTCCATCTGTAAGTCCATGGTCGTGTTCCAAAGTGACATGGCCAGTCTGCATAGGGGGTAAGAATGTGTCCCTCCCTGTTTATGTACCACATAACTGTGGTGTTGTCCGTTCTTATCAATAGTTGACCTGGTTTTAGAAAGTTCTTGAAAGCTATAATAGCATTTATTACTGCTAGCATTTCTTTTTGATTGATGTGAAGGTGCTTTTTTTTTGGGACCATTTGCCCTGAATGCACCGATCTGTCATGTGCGCCCCCCAGGCGTAGTCCGAGGCGTCTGTTGTGATGACTTGATTTGCTTGACGCTTGCTGAAAGGCAGACCTGTGTTTGTTTGGCATGCTTGAGCCCACCACAGAAATTCCTTTTGCAGACATGGAATTAGTGGTATTATTGTTTCCAAACTGTGGCTGTGTTGAGACCATATGTTTTTCAGGTACCATTGTAGTTTCCTCATATGCAGCTTTGCACATGGGATTAGTAAGATGCAAGATGCCATGAATCCCAGAGCCTGCAGGATTTTCCTTGCAGTAAGCCTGGTGCAATTTGCTAGTGTTCTGAAGTATTGGATTAGTTGCCCCTGCTTTTCTGGCGTGAGGTAGGCCATCTGGGTGTTCCAAGTTGGCACCCAGGAAAATTATCTTCCGAGAGGGTATTAGTCTTGATTTCCTTTTGCTGACTGTGTATCCCAGAGAGGTCAATAACATTATTATATAAGCCAGATGTTTCTGAAGGATGTGCTTGCTGTCCGCTTGGATCAGGCACTCGTCCAAATATGGATATATTTGTATCCCTTGAAGTCTGCAGTAGGCAATTACTGATGCCAGGCATTTCCTGAATACTCTGGGCGCAGTAGATAAGCCAAAGGGCAAAGCAGAGAATTGATAATGAGTTGAACCTGCAAGAAATCTGAAGTATCTTCTGCAATTTTGTCTGCAGGTATGCCTCCTTGAGGTCCAGTGTTACCAGCCAAGACTCCTTGCCCAGCATGGGAAGAAGCTGCTGTAGAGTGAGCATCTTGAATTTTGGTACAAGTAGGAATGTGTTTAGGATGGATAGATCCAGAATAGGTCTCCAATCTTTTCCCTTCCTTGGCACCAGAAATAGCCTGGAATAAAACCCTTGACCTTGTTCGTGCATAGGTACCTCTTGAATAGCTTTCATGTTTTTGAGATCTGTAATTAGCCTTTGTGCCTCTGCCCTTTGATTGTGTGGCAGGTTTGGCATGCCTCTCATTTTTGGTAGGGTGTGAAAATGGAATTTGTAGCCTCTGTTTATAATGTCCAGGATCCATTTGTCCTTTGTGACAGTATGCCCATTTTTTGAAAATAATGCCAGCTTTCCTCCCAAGGGGGCTGCCATTTGAGATCTGGTTGGCATGCAAAGTGGAAAGTCATTGGGTTTGCTTTCTGACAGATTGCGAGTTGTCCTCACCACCTCTTTGTGTAGGAGCTTGCCATTGTCTGCCTCTGTACGATCCTTGGGATTGTCCTCTGCCCCTCGGGCGCCTGTATCTGCCTCTTTGGGGTCTGTCTGTGGCAGGAAAGGACCAGTTTTTGGAAGGCCAATTTCTACTAAAACGTGGGGGTTGGACCTGTAGAAATTCTTTCACAGTTTGCATTGATTTAGCCTTTTCCTCCATTTTCCTCAATACCTCCTCAGCATTAGCACCAAAAAGTACATCCTTTTGAAGAGGAGCGTCTAGTAATTTAGCTTTGACATGATCAGGTAAGGCTTGTTCCTTAAGCCAGACATGCCTACGTATGACTGATCCTGTAACAGCAGCTCTGCATGAGGCCTCTAGAGCATCAAAACCACATTGTAAGGTATGCTTACCCACTTGTTCTGCACTATGTATTAAGTCCTGCAACTCCTTCAAATCTGGTTGTTCAGGTTGTGACATTTTACTTTTCAATTGTGATAACATAAACTGTTGGTATTTTAGCATATGAAACTGACAGTTTAAGGCCCTCATAGATAAGGTAGCAGAGGTATATACCTTTTTTCCCCACCTTTCTAAGGATCTGGAATCTCTCGGAAGGCAAAGGATTTTTAGCAATGGAGGCCTTAACTCCCTTGGGGCCCTGTGAGATGGTTTCTGGGTCAGCAGCATGGCTCTTGTATAGAAATTGGTGCGAGTCAGGGACCCTGTAGTACCTGTCAGGCTTAACTGGAGCTGGAGGTAGAGAATCCGGGTTAAGGCAGGCCTCCGAGTAAACATCATCTGGAATGTCCAAGACAGGAGGTATAGCCAAAGACCTGTGCTGAGGAAGCAAAAGAAATTCCCTGAGCCTTTTCTTGGAATCAGAATAATCCTGGCCTTCCCAGTGGAAGTGTTCCCTTAAGGTATGCAAAGTTTCCCCAAATGAGTAATCCTCAGGGGGGATACAGAAGGAATGGACTCATCCGCATCAGAGTCTTCAAAAGGGGAGTAAGAATGTTCCTGATCATCAGAGTGCTCTGAAATAATGGAGCCCTGATCAGAGGAGGGGGAATCTTCCTCCACTCTAGGCCTTTTGTCTGGAGGGGGCTGAGAACCTCTGATAAGAGTAATTAAATCCTCAGCCATTTTAAGCATCTGTTTCTTAGGCATGGGGCCTGGAGATGGGCCCTGTGCAGTTGGTCTCTTAGAGTGCATGGTTGCTTTAGACTTAGTGAAAGCCTTGATAGAAAAAGAACAGGAAGGTCTGAAGACACCTTGAGAGGAGGTGGACCTGTCCACATTCGGAGTCAACTCCGACAGTGGCTTCGGTATCTGTAGTCGAGGTGTGGGCCGAGGAGCCTGCGACCTCGGGTACAGGAGACACCGTCAAAGGCAGGTCGTCGGTAGGCAGGGGCTGCGTAGGCGCCTCACTGAGAACCGGACCACGTGTAGCCGGCTTTGGCGTGGTGCCAGTAGAGGCCGCGGACCTAGAGTGTCGGTCCTTGTCTTTTCGTTTTTTAGACAAAACCGGAGTCGGAGTATCCGACGACATAGTATAGTTAAATGCTTTTCCAAAATAATGCTGGGCGAACTCCGCCCGACACTTAGTGCGTTTGTTGAATGTAGCACAAAAGCGGCAGGCCGAGACCTCATGGTCAGGGCCTAAACAAGGTATACAGAGGGAATGGAAATCCTTATGCGGTATTTGCTTCCCACAAGAAATACAATTATTAACTTTGTCTGACATCGGTCTGAGGCAAGAAAAGGTTCCCCAACGGGGTACTTAGCTTTTAAGAAGACTTCGGTTTCCAAATTTTCATAATCTCAGGAGCTGGCAGACCGGCACTTGCGAACTGCTTCTGCTTCGGGCACCACGCGGCAAGAAAGACTGAAGAAAATGGCATCGGCTGGTTCTTTTATACCCCTGTCGCACTGACATCAGGGAAGAAGCGACGACAACCGACGCCGGACCTAGACTTTAGAATTCGGCCGACCGAGGACCTGCCTGACGGCAGGAGAAAGTACAGTTTTGTACCTACCATAAATGTAGATGTTCGAAGATCCACATTGCTGCAGTCCTTACTTATGGGTAGTCCGCTGTCCTCGGTCGGCCCGAATACCAAAGTATTAGGCTGACGTCGGTCATGGGCGCCTAGATCTGACATCAGAGCGTCAGGGTATAAAGGCGCATGACCAACGTCATATCCTCAGTCTTTTCTTGCCCCAGATGTCAGAAGGCCAAACCAGAAAGGCCACAGCCAAAAACAGAATACCTCCCAAAAACATGCCCAACAACAACCATCACCTAAAGCATAACACCAAGTCTAACTACAGTGGGGAAGGAGGGAGGGTAAATTGGACTGCAGCAATGTGGATCTTCGAACATCTACATTTATGGTAGGTACAAAACTGTACTATGTTCTTCATCTCACATTGCTGCAGTCCTTACTTATGGGTAGAATCCCAAAGCAACGGGAAAGGGAGGATGGTAAAATCATAAAGCATTAGGGGCGCTAAAATGCCCTGTAAAATTGCAGTGGCAAATCCAGCCCTAGACTTAGAATAAAGAGGAAGGTGGTAATGTTTAGAAAAGGTATGCACTGAACTCCAAGTAGCTGCCTCCAAAATGTCTTTTGCAGCTACCCCCCTTAGAAAGGCCGTAGAAGTAGCAGTAGCCCTAGTGGAATGAGGCCTGATTCCAGCAGGAATCTCCTTACCATGATGGGAATAACAGAAAGAAATACAAAACCCAATCCATTTAGAAATAGTTTGTTTTGAAACAGGTTTACCCTGTGAACCCAAAGCAAAAGAAACAAACAATTGCTGAGACTGTCTGAACTCCTTGGTTCTGCTCAGATAATAACGCAACTGCCTGTGAATATCCAAAGTATGCAAAATTTTCTCCCCTTTATTTTGGGGGTTTGCATAAAAAGTAGGCAAATGAATAGTTTGATTTAAGGCCACACTAGAAACCACCTTAGGCATAAAGGAAGGATTAGTACGCAAAGATACCCTATCCTTATGAAAAATCAGGAAAGGCTCCACTGCCATGAGGGCCTGTAATTCAGAAACCCTTCTTGCAGAGGTAATGGCCAAAAAAAAAAGCAGTTTTCCATGACAAATACTTTAACTCGGCAGTAGCTGCAGGCTCAAAAGGTTGTAGAGTAAGTTTTTCCAACACAAAATTGAGATCCCAAGCAGGAGTAGGAGCTCTACGTGGGGGTCTTATATTCTTTGCCCCTCTAAGAATTTGCTTAAACCAAGGATGAGAGAATAAAGGAGGGTCACAATCATAGTGAGCAGAAATGGCTGCAGCATGGACCTTTATTGAGGAGAAAGACAAACCCTTGTCCAATAACTCCGTAAGATATTGAAGAGCAACACTTAAATCAGGTTTGGAGACATCAAAGTCCTTTCCTTTGCTCCAAATAAAAAAATCTCCTCCATTTATCAGCGTAAACTTTGCTGGTACTAGGCCTCCTGGCCTCCAAAATAACATTCAAAACTTGTTGTGGAAGCTGAGACCCTCCAGAGTCTAAAACAGAATATGCCAGGCTGTTAGATGTAGAGACTGAATTTTAACATTGAGGAAGTGACTGTCCTCTTGTGACAAAAGGTGCGGAATCAAAGGCAGAGGCCATGGAGGTTCTCGTACTAAGCTCCTCAGTAGTGGGTACCAGTGTTGTCGAGGCCAATCCGGTGCTATCAAAATCATGGTTGGCTTGTCTTGTCTGGCCTTCAAGAGTACCTTGGGAAGAAGAGGCAGAGGTGGAAAGGCATATACATGCAGATTGTTCCAACTGAATGATAGAGCGTCCACCTTCCAAGCTGTGAGATGAAACATTTTTGTGCAAAACTTTGGCAACTGGTAATTTAGTGGAGAAGCGAACAGATCTATGTCTGGAGTTCCCCATAACACTGTCAACTGTTGAAATACATGAGGATCCAATTTCCACTCGTGAGGATCCACTATTTGTCTGCTCAATACATCTGCTAAGGAGTTCTGTGCTCCTGGTAGAAACCTTGCCTGAAGATTGAGGTGTAGATTGAGAGCAGTTTCCCACAGAATCATCGCTTGCCTGCAAGAGGGTAAGAATGGGTTCCCCTGCTTGTTGATGTACCACATGACAGTAGTGTTGTCTGTTTGAATCAACACCTGCCCTGGGTGAAGTAAATCTTTGAAAGCCATCAATGCAAACTGGACTGCTAACATTTCCTTCAAGTTGATATGCAAATGTTGGAGTTTGACAGGCCACGTGTTTTGCACCCATTTTCCATTGAGGTGTGCTCCCCAAGCCTTGTCCGAGGCATCTGTCGTTAGAATCTGACTGCCTCTGGCCGGGTCACAGAGAGTCCCTTGTTTAGGTGACATTCCTGAGCCCACCACAAAAACTCCTTCCGAATGCAAGGTATTATCTGAATGACAGTGTCTAGATCTTGGCAGTGCTGTGTCCATACATTTTTGAGATACCATTGAAGCTTCCTCATATGCAATTTGGCATTGGGAAGCACCAGAATACAAGATGCCATGAACCCCAATGCTTGAAGGACTGTCCTTGCAGTCAGCCTGGACCGTAGAGACATTTGATGGAAATAAAGAGAAAGGCTTTTTGTTTGTCCGGGGTCAAAAAGGCCATCTGGGAAGCTGTATTCAGTCTCACACCCAGAAAGCACATGTCCTGAGAGGGTACTAGACTGGACTTTGTTTCGTTCACAGAATACCCTAGGCATCTTAACACTGCCATCACATACTGTAGATGATGAAGAAGTTCGTCCTTTTCTTGTGCAATAATCAGGCAATCGTCCAAATAAGGATAAATCTGTATTCCTCTTAGTCTGAAAAATGCTATCACTGGAGCCAGAACCTTTGTGAACACTCTGGGCAGTAGATAAGCCAAAGGGCAATGCAGAGAACTGATAATGTAAATTTCCAGCCAAAACGCAGGTACCTCCTGCAACTGGGCCTGATAGGAACATGAAGGTAAGCCTCTTTGAGGTCCAGAGTAACCATCCAGTGATCTTTTCCCAACAGAGGTAAAAGTTGTTGTAAAGTCAGCATCTTGAACTTTGGAATGTCCAGGTAAGTGTTGAGGATAGATAAATCCAAAATTGGTCTCCACGTGTTCCCTTTCTTTGGAACTAGAAACAGGCGAGAATAAAATCCTAGGCCCACTTCTGACAGAGGAAATGGCTGTATAGCTCCTAATTGAAGAAGTAAAGAAATTTGTCTGTGAGCCTCTATCCTTTGCTGAGGAGGGACGTCTGGCATGCCTTTGAAAGGAGGCATGGTATGGAAATAGAACTTGTAACCTCGGTTTATAATGTCCAATACCCATTTGTCCTGGGTGACTAAATGCCAATTTTGCTTGAAAAGAGCCAACTTTCCTCCCAAAGGAGCTGCCAGGCAAGAAGAATCTGGCAGCTGAAAATGTAGGTCATTGGGCCTGTTTACGAAAGGACTGGCCCCTGCCCTCACCAGCAGATTGAGCAGGCGAACTCCATTGTCTCGGCCTGAAAGTATTCTGGGCTCTGCCCCTACCACGCCTAGATCTACCCCTAGACTGAGAATCAGAAGAAGGGTACGTCCACCCCTTAGTAGGCCAATTTCTACTAAACTTTGGAGGTTGTACCTGCAAAAAATCTTTAACAGTCTGCATAGACTTAGCCTTGTCTTCCATTTTCTTTAAGACTGACTCCACAGGAGGACCAAACAAAACTTCAGACTGTAAAGGGGCATCCAGAATTCTAGACTTAACATGCTCAGACAAATTCTGATCCTTAAGCCAGGCGTGCCTGAATAACTGAACCAGTGGCAGCCACCCTAGAAGAAGCCTGTAAAGCATCAAAACCACATTGCAAAGAGTGCTTACCCACCTGTTCAGAAACATGCACTAAATCCTGCAATTCTTTACACTCTATGCCCTCTGCCAAAGCATCCACTTTAGACCTTAGCTGAGAAAGGAGGAAATTCTGATACTTCAACATATGAAACTGGCAGTTCAAAGCTCTCATTGCTAAAGTAGAAGAGGTATACACCTTCTTACCCCATCTATCCAAAGCTCTAGCTTCCTTATCCAGAGGAACCGGATTCTTAACAACAGAGGCTCTAACACCCTTAGGCCCCTGACTAATAGTTTCTGGGTCCACCCTAGGACTCTTATACAGATATTTATGAGCCTCAGGCACCCTGTAATACCTGTCCGGTTTAACTGGGGCAGGAGGCACAGAATCTGGATTAAGGGAAGCTTCGAAAAACATCTGAAACAACATCCAAAACCGGAGGTATAGCTAAGGGTCTATGCTGTGGTAAAACAAGAACTCCTAAGTCTCTTCCGTGAATCAGAGTAATCCTGTCCCTCCCACTGAAAATGCTCCCTCATGGAATGCAGAGTTTCTGAAAATGAAAAATCCTCTGGAGGAGAAGCAGAAGGAGTGGAATCCTCTGCATCAGAATCAGAATAAGGAGGAAATCTTGAATGTCTTCAGCAGAAGACTCTGAATCATCTGAGGCCTGCTCCAAACTTTCCAACTCTGGCTCCATCCTGGGCCTTTTATCAGGAGGGGGAATAGAACCTCTAATTAAAGTAATCAAATCCTCTGCCATTTTAAGCATGTGCTTTTTAGGCACAGACCCTGAAGAACCAGAACTGACATCAGAGGAAGGCAAGACAGACCTGCCCTTAGAAGGAGCCTTAGAAACAGTAGCAGAAGGCCTAACCACCTTAGGCATAGAAGGGAGAATAGTAACCTGAGAGGCCCCTTCAGCCTGACCTGCCTCCTGAGAGGCCACATCCCGTAAAATCAAAGTTTCCCCCTGGGACTCAACAGAAACTTCAGCCGGATCCACCTGTTTAGCTGTAGCTTCTAAAGGTCCGGCGTCCGAAACGGACGAATCATCCTGCCTAGGCTTTAAAGATTTGTCTTTGCGCATCTTAGTAGAAGCAGGCGTCGGAACATCCGACGGCATATTATAATTACACCTCTTGCCAAAGACTAACCTAGCGCAATCTAACCTCCGTTTTATAGTGCGCTTATTAAACCTAGCACAAAACCGACACCCGACTACGTGCTCGGTCCCAAACAAGGAATACAAAGCGAGTGGTAATCCCCATGCGGTATCTGTTTCCCACAAGAAATACAATTATTCACTTTTTCTGACATCCGGTAAGTAACTGAGGCAAGAAAAACAAAATATTCTAACGGGTACTTAGCCCAACTTGGTATCGGTCTGAAACTCCGAAAACGAAAAATTTCAGAACGCCGAACGGCACTTGCAACGCTGCTTCTGCATCGGACCATGCGGCAAAAAAGACCGAGGATATGACGTTGGTCATGCGCCTTTATACCCTGACGCTCTGATGTCAGATCTAGGCGCCCATGACCGACGTCAGCCTAATACTTTGGTATTCGGGCCGACCGAGGACAGCGGACTACCCATAAGTAAGGACTGCAGCAACGTGAGATGAAGAACATCCCATATGTGAGGACTGCAGCTGTATGCACGATGAACATAGTACAGTTTTGTACCTACCATAAATGTAGATGTCCGATAGATATGCAACTGCAGTCCTTACATATGGGTTGTCCTGCCTCAGGCAGCCCTTCGGTCGGCCGGATTCCAAAGTCTGGGTCCGGCGTCGGCTGATGTCGCCTCTTCCCCGACGTCAGAGCGACTGGGGTATAAAAGCATCAGTCGACGCCATCTTCTTCAGTGCTTCTTGCCCCAGATGCCAGGTACCCTCCAAAGAAGGCTAAAATTAGAGACTGGATAAAAAAAAATTCCAGACATGCACAACAGTAATAAACAGATACACCATAACAGGTTTCCCCAGCTAATTTGGAAAACGGGAGTGGACCCAAAAATGATAATTTACAGAGGGGTAGGAGGGAGGGAAAACATGACTGCAGTTGCATATCTATCGGACATCTACATTTATGGTAGGTACAAAACTGTACTATGTCCTTCAAGAATGCAACTGCAGTCCTTACATATGGGTTGAATACCATAGCCAAGGTGGGGGTGGTAGGATCTAAGATAAAGATGGTGTAGCTAAAATGCCCTGCAGGACTGCCGAAGCAAAGCCTGCTCGGTATCTGGAATATAAAGGCAGGTTGTAGTGTTTGGAAAATGTATGCATGGAGCTCCATGTAGCAGCTTCTAGAATGTCCTTTGTAGCCACCCCTCTTAGAAAGGCTGTGGAGGTGGCTATAGCTCTGGTGGAGTGTGGCCTGATATTGGCTGGCACACCTTTTCCATGGAAAGAACAACAGAATCTGATGCAGTGTCCAATCCATTTTGAAAATGTTTGTTTGGAAATTGCCTTTCCTTGTACTCCAGCAGCGTAAGCTACAAATAGTTGGTTAGACTTTCTGTTGGCTTTTGTTCTGTCCAAGTAGTAGCGCAATTGTCTGTGTATTTCCAAAGTGTGCAGCAGCTTTTCTCCTTTATTTTGAGGATTGGGAAAGAAGGTAGGAAGGTGAATTGCTTGATTTAGAGACACCATGGATATCACTTTTGGCATGAATGAAGGATTGGTTCTTAAAGAAACTCTGTCCTGATGAAAAATGAGAAATGGAGGTAATGCCATGAGGGCCTGTATCTCCGAGACTCTTCTTGCTGAGGTAAGTGCCAACAAGAAAACTGTTTTCCAGGAGAGAAATTGCAATTCTGAAGATGCTGCTGGCTCAAAAGGAGGGAGAGTTAATTTTTCCAACACGAAGTTGAGGTCCCATGCAGGCACTGGTGGTTTTCTGGGAGGTTTGATATTCTTAATCCCTCTTAGAAACTGTCTTGGCAAAGGATGAGAAAACACAGGTTGATCACTGTTGTATTTTGCTGAAATTGCTGAAGCGTGTATTTTTATGGAAGAATATGAAAGGCCATTAAGTAGCATTTCTGCCAAGTATTCTAGTATCTGTGGGATGCTCATTACTGATGCATCCTGACCCTTGCTGGCATTCCAGATGTTGAATCTCTTCCATTTGGAAGAGTAAGTTTTTCTGGTGGAAGGTCTGCGTGCTTCCAGTAAGATCTCTTGAACTTTCTTGGAGAGAGAGATATGGGGAGAAGTCATGGAACCCTCCAAGCTGTCAGCTGTAATGTCTGAAGGTTGGGATGAAACGTCCTGTAATTGTGCTGAGTCAGAAGCAGAGGCCATTGAGGCAGGGGCCACGGCTTGGTGCGAGTTATGCTCCTTAGTAATGGATACCAGTGCTGTCTTGGCCAGTCTGGAGCTATCAAAATGCCTTTCGGTTGTTCTGCTTTGATCTTCAGTAACACCTTGGTCATTAATGGTAGAGGTGGGAATGCATAGATTGTTAGAGAGTTCCAGCTGAAGGAGAGAGCATCCATTCTCCAGGCTTGAGGATGGTGTGTCCTCGAGCAGAACTTCTTCAGATGATGACTGAGGTGTGAGGCAAAGAGGTCTATGTCCGGCCTCCCCCATGCATGAGTTATTTGTGAAAAAATGTCTGGATGCAACATCCATTCGTGCGGATCCAAGATGTTTCTGCTTAGACTGTCCGCCAGAACATTGTCCTTGCCTGGAACAAACTGTGATTGCAACTGTATGTTCAGTTTCAGGGCCTTTTCCCAAAGAGTCATTGTTAGCCTGCAGAGGGGGTAAGAATGAGTGCCTCCCTGTTTGTTTATGTACCACATAACAGTGGTGTTGTCTGTCTTTATTAGCAGTTGATCTTGCTGAAGAAATTTTCCGAAGGCCTCGATTGCATGAATCACTGCCAACATCTCTTTTTGATTGATGTGTAGATGCACTTTCCGGGGTGCCCATTGCCCTTGAATGCATCTGCCCTCCATGTGCGCCCCCCATCCATGATCTGAGGCATCTGTTGTAATGGTTTGGCTTGTTTGAGGTTTGTTGAAAGACATGCCTTTGTTTAGCTGGCTTGCTTGTGCCCACCACAAAAATTACCTTTGTAGACATGGAATGAGTGGGATAATTGCTTCTAAGTTGTGGCTGTGTTGAGACCATAAACATTTTAGGTATCATTGTAGTTCTCATGTGTAGTCTTGCCAGTGGAATCAGAAGAATGCAAGATGCCATGAAACCCAGGGCCTGCAGGATTTTCCTTGCAGTCATCTGGGTGAGCTTTGCTAAGCTTTTGAAGTAATCTGGTAATTGTCCTTGTTTTTCTTCTGTGAGAAAAGCCATTTGTGAGTTCGTGTCCAGTTTGGCTCCTAGAAACATTATTTGTTGGGATGGCAGTAGTCTTGATTTTTGAATGTTGACTGTGTATCCCAAAGCCTGTAGTAAGTGAATGACATAGTTCAAGTTTCTTATAAAGGCTTGCTTGCTGTCCACTTGTATAAGGCAGTCGTCCAGGTAAGGGTATATTTGTATCCCCTGGAGTCTGCAGTGTGCAATTACTGATGCCAGACATTTCGTGAATACTCTGGGCGCAGTAGATAAGCCAAAAGGCAATGCTGAGAATTGATAATGCCCTGACCCTGCAAGAAATCTGAGGTATCTTCTGCAACTGTGTCTGATTGGGACATGCAGGTATTCCTCCTTGAGGTCCACAGTAACCAGCCAAGACCCCTTGCCCAGCATGGGAAGAAATTGCTGTAACGTCAGCATTTTGAATTTTGGCACAATGAGAAAAGTGTTTAGAGCGGACAAATCCAGTATAGGTCTCCATTGCTTTTCTTTTCTTGGAACAAGGAACAGTCTTGAGTAGAATCCCTGGCCTTGTTCCTGAGGAGGAACCTTTTCTATTTTTTTGATTTGTAGCAGCTTTGAAACCTGTATGAGTGCCTCTGCCCTTTGATTTTGTGGCAGGTTTGGCATGCCTTGTCTTGTTGGTAAGGTATGGAAGTGGAACCTGTAATCTTTGTCTATTATGTCCAGAATCCATTTGTCCTTTGTTAAAACGTGCTAATTTCTTGAAAATAAGGATAATTTTCCGCCTAAAGGTGCTTCTCTTTGAGCCTTGGTTGGCGATGTCAAAGTCAAGTCATTGTGATTGTCCCTGTGGAGCAATAGAAGTCCCTGCGCCACTTCTCTGATTAGTCAGTTGCCATTGGCGTCCCCTGTAGGAGCCTCGGTATTGCCCTCTCCCTCGGGCACGCCTATTTTTCCCCTTTGGAACTTGTCAGTGTCTGGAAAGGACCAATTCTTCGAAGGCCAATTCCTGCTGAACCTTGGTGGCTGAACCTGGAGGAAATCTTTGACTGTTTGTACTGATTTAGCCTTTTCCTCAATTGATTTCAACACATCCTGAGCATTAGCACCAAATAGCTTGTGTTTTTCCAGAGGTGCATCTAGAAGCTTTACTTTAACATGATCTGGCAATGCCTGTTCTTTCAACTAAGCATGTCTACGAATGACAGCCCCTGTCATAGCTGCCCTACATGAAGCTTCCAATGCATCATAACCACACTGTAGAAAATGATTGCTAACCTGCTGAGTATTATGAACCAAATCCTGCAAGGCCTTTCTATCTAAAGGCTCAGGAGAGGCTAACTTTTCCTGCAAATCATCCATCAAGAAATCCTGATACTGAAACATATGAAAAAGACAGTTAAGTGCCCTCATGGCAAGGGTGGTTGAGGTATAAACTTTTTTGCCCCACCTCTCCAGGGACCTAGATTCCCCGTCTGCGGGCAAAGGATTTTTGGCCGTGGAAGTGGCCACTCCTTTGGGCCCCTGGGAAATAGTTTCTAAGTCAACAGAGTGGGCCTTAAAGAGATGTTTATGAGTTTCAGGAACCCTGTAATATCTGTCTGGCTTGACAGGAGCAGGAGGGAGAGAATCAGGAGAAGCACTCGAGTCCGAGTACACATCATCCAATACATCTAACACAGGTGGAATAGCTAAAGGCCTGTGCTGGGATAACTTAAGGAAAGTACGAAGCCTTTTCCTGGAGTCGGAGAAATCCTGGCCCTGCCACTGAAAATGCTCTCTCATGGAGTGGAGAATTTCCCCGAAAGAAATATCCTCAGGAGGAGAGGCAGAGGGAATAGATTCATCAGCATCAGAATCCTCGTAGGCCTGGAAGGATTCTTCCTGGAAATCTGAATGACCTGAGTCGCCAGAGGCTTCATCTGAAGAAAAGGTATCTGTCTGCTCAACCCTAGGCCTTTTGTCTGCAGGCGGCTGAGAACCCCTGTCTGGATGAGCCTGAGAGCCTCTGATTAATGAAATAAGATCTGCAGCTAAAGTCATGATCTGTTTATCAGAAGTGGGACCCTGAGAAAAAGATTTAGGAGGGAGAGACTTAGCCTGGTTGGCAGCCTTAGCACGTGTGTAGGCCTTGATGGACAAACACCGGAGGCCTAGCTGCCCCACGTGCAGGAGTAACTTTGTCCACCGGTATGGTGTCAGACAAAACTTGGGTTTCGGTTTCAGGAGGAAAATCAACAACCGGCACCGGGGAAGCCTCCGGGACCGAAGTGTGCGGTAAAGCGTGTCGTTGGTCTGGAGCGGTTGAATCACCGCCACTGAGGAGACCGATGCACTCGCGGTAGGTTTTGGTGTGGTGTCGGTGGAAGTCGCGGGACGAGAATGTCGGTCCCGGTCCTTCCGGTTTTTGGAAATAAGCGATGTCAGTTGTTCCAACGGCATGATATAGGAGTAATTTTCCCAAAAAAAGTCTTCAGCAAATTCTGCCCGGCGCCTGAGTGTGCGCTTATTGAAGCAAGCACAGGCAGCACAGGCCGAGACGTCGTGGTCTGGGCCAAGGCAGGGAAGGCAGTAAGAATGGAAGTCCTTATGAGGTATTTGTTTACCACAAGACAAACAGTTATTAACTTTTGCAGTTTTATCTGACATCGGCTGAGGCAAAAAAAGGTTCCCCAACGGGGTACTTAGCTTTTTGATGACTTCGGTAAATGAAAACACAGGAGCTGACCGACCGGCACTTGCGAACTGCTTCTGCTTCGGGCACCGCGCGGCAAGAAAGACTGGGGAAGATGGCGTCGACTGATGCTTTTATACCCCAGTCGCTCTGACGTCAGGGAAGAGGCGACATCAGCCGACGCCGGACCCAGACTTTGGAATCCGGCCGACCGAAGGGCTGCCTGAGGCAGGACAACCCATATGTAAGGACTGCAGTTGCATTCTTGAAGGACATCTGTAATATGTTCTTCGTGTTTCACTGTTGCCGTCATCACACTTGGGTTGATTCCCAAAGCTAAGTAAGGGTGGAGGCAGTCAAGAAGTATTAGGGCTCACTAGCAGGCCTTGAAAGACTGCTGTGGCAAATCCAGTTCTGGATTTAGAAAGGACATTTAAGTGGCAATGCTTGGTGAAGGTGTCTACATAACTCCAAGTGCAGCTTCCAGGATGTCCCTGGTAAGGACTCCCCTGAGAAATGCTGTAGAAGTTGAGGAAGCCCTAGTGGAATGAGTTCTGATCCCCTGTGGGGTAGGTTTTTCAATGGTGTTAGTAGCAGAAATGGATGCATTGTGCTATCCATTTGGAAATGGTTTGCTTTGAAATGGCCTTGCCCTCTGCCCCTGTAGGAAAGCTGACTAGCAGCTGGTCAGATTTTCTGAAAGGCTTAGTCCTGTCAAGGTAAAACCTGAACTGTCTGTGCACGTCCAAGGACTGCAGGATCATCTTCCCTTTATTCTGAGGATCAGGGAAAAAAGTTGGTAAATGGAATGATTGGTTTAAGGCCACACTGGATACCACCTTGGGTTAGTCCTGATGTAGACCCTGTCAGCCTGGAAAATAATGAAGGGTTCCAGCCATTAGTGCTTGTAGCTCAGACATTCTTCCTGCTGAAGTGATGGCTAAAAGTAAAGCTGTTTTCCAAGATAGGAATTTTAACTCTGCTTTAGCAGCAGGTTCAAAAGGGGGAAGTGCGAGCTTCTCTAGTACAAAGAAAAGGTCCCAGGCAAGGGTGGGAACTCTCTTCGGGGGTCTTAAATTGTTAGCTCTTCTCAGGAACTGTTTGATCAGAGGGTGAGAAAAGAAAGGTGGCTCCGTACTGTAATGGGCTGAGATGGCCAAGGCATGAATCTTAATTGATGGGAAGGAAAGGCCTTTGTGGAACAACTCTGCTATGTAATCTAGAATTTGAGGTAAGGAGGGCATGGCTGTGCTCTTTCCTAGGGACTGGCTCCAAGAACATATCTTTTCCACTTTTTTGAATAGGATTTCCTAGTACTAGACCTTCTGGCCTAAAGGGTGACGTCCAGCACCTGTTAGCTGAGGGTTGCTGGTGGTGTTCAGGGAAGAAGCCAGGCTGCAAGGTTCAGTGTTTGCAGCTAAGGATGCAAAATCTGCCCCTCCTGCTGGGACAGCAGGAAGGGGGTCTGATGTAGCTGTCAGGGTGGCACTGCTGTCAGACTGCGTAGAAGTGGGCACCACTGCTGGCATGGTCAGTCTGGTGCAATACGGATTGTCCTTGGTCTGTCCTGCTTGATCTTGAGTAGTACTTTTGAGAGGAGGGGCAGAGGGGGAAAGGCATAAATTGATAGATTTTCCCATGTAAAGGATAGGGCATCCACTCGCCATGCTTGGCTGTGGGGATTTCTGGTGCACAGTTTGCTCAATTGATGGCTTTGGGGGGAGGCAAAGAGTCCACCTCTGGGTGCCCCCCCACCTGCTGATTAGAAGTTTGAATGAGTTTGGTTCCTGTTTCCACTCGTGTAAGTCCAGTAATTTTCTGCTTAAGTCGTCTGCCAGTGTACTTTGGTGCACTTGGTTGCTCAAGGCTGTGTTCCATCGGGTCATGGCTAACCTGCAGAGTGGGCAAGAATGAGTTCCCCCCTGCTTATGTACCACATAACTGTAGTGTTGTCCGCCGTTATAAAGAGTTGTTCTGGAAGGAAAAGGTAAATGAAGGCCGTCAGGGCATTCTGTACAGATAACATTTCTTTTCTGACTGATACGCCGGTGAATTTGTCCTGGGCGCCATTTGCCGTGAATGCATTTGCCTGCCATGTGAGCCCCCCATGCACATGATGCACCTGTTGACAGGGTTTGGGCGGAGAAGGGTTGAGTGAAAGGAAGTCCCTTGAGGTTGCAAGCCTCTGCCCACCAAAGGAACTCTCTGCCCTTAGACAAGGAATGATAGGAATCACTGTTTCCAAGTCCTGAGAGTGTTGACACCAGAGACTTTTTAAGTACCATTGAAGTTCCCTTATATGCAGTCCTGCATACGGCATTAGTAGAATTCATGAGGCCATGAACCCTAGGGCTTGTAGTATTTTTGTTGCAGATAGCTGGGGCTTAGAGGCCATTAGTTTGAAGTAGTTTGCCAAATGAACCTGCTTTTCTGGAGCAAGGAATGCTAACTGGGAAGTTGTGTGCAAGCTTGCTCCTATGAATACAATCTTTTGGCTGAGCACCAGATTTGATTTATTTCGTTGATGGTGTACCCCAGAAAAGTTAGAAGTCTCTTTACGAATGCCATGTGCTGAAGTAGCAGTTCCTGACTATTCGCCTGAATCAGGCAATCGTCCAAGTATGGGTAAATTTGAATATTTCTCTGCCTGCGGTATGCAATGGCTGGAGCCACGCACTTTGTAAATACCCTGGGCGCAGTAGATAAGCCAAAGGAAAGTGCAGAGAACTGACAGTGCATAGAGCCTTCCCTGAAACGTAGATATTTCCTGCAAGATTCCCTTCTGGGGATGTGCAGATAAGCTTCTTTTACGTCTGGGGTGACTAGCCAGGATTCCTTGGCTAGCATAGGAAGCAGCTGTTGTAGTGTAAGCCTTTTGAATTTTGGGATCACCAGGGAGGTGTTGAGAATGGACAAATCCAAGATAGGGTGTCATGAGCTCTCTTTTCTGGGCCCCATGAACAGTCTGGAATAGAAACCCTGTTCCCTTTGCTCTATTGTAACAGGTTGAATAGCCCTGATACTGAGAAGAGAAAATACTTGATTTTGAGCCTTTGCCCACTGGTCTGGAGAAAGGTCTGGCACCCCGCTTGGGGTTGGCAGAGTGGAAGTAGAATCTGTATCCCTGGGATACAATGCTTAGGACCCATTGGTCCTAGGTAATGGACATCCCATTTTTTAGCATGCAGGGCGAGTTTTCCTCCTAGGGGTGCAAGTACTTGGCCATGGCTGGGAAGAACGAAAGACAAGTCATTGTGAACTTTTTCCATAAGGGGGTGAGGCTTACAACTCCCAGTTTTAGAAATGGGAACACTCTATTGCTTAGATCTCTGCATACCCAGGGACTGTACTCTTGGTGGTCTGCTGCCCCTAGGTTTGGACTGAGAAGGGCTGGGAGGGAGTGGAAAGGACCAGTTTTTAGAAGGCCAAGGCCTACTGAATCTAGGTGGCTGTACCTGTAAGAAATCTGTAACAGATTGCATAGATTTAGCTTTTTCCTCCATCTTTTTAAGAACTACTTCTGCTTTTGTGCCAAACAAGCTTTCCTGGTTCAATGGAGCACCTAGCCATTTTGCTTTGACATGGTCTGGCAAGGATTGTTCCTTCAGGCAATCATACCTTCTCAGTACAGACCCAGTGACAGCAGCCCTGAAAGATGCTTCGAAGGCATCAAAACCACCCTGCAAAGTATGTTTACTAACTTGGTTTGCAGAATGCATTAATTCGTGTAACTCTATTCTCTGCACAATCTGGAAGCAACAACATTTTCTGTTTAATTAGTTCCATGATATGCTGCTGATACCTCAACATGTGAAAAGTACAGTTTTGTACCTACCATAAATGTAGATGTCCGAGAGGTATGCATCTGCAGTCCTAACAAATGGGTTGTCCTGGCCTCAGGCAGCCCTTCGGTCGGCCGGATTCCAAAGTCTGGGTCTGGCCTCGGCTGGTGTTGCACTTCACCCGACGTCATAGCTGCAGTTCTTCGGGTATAAAGGCATCAGCCAACGCCATTTTCCTCAGTGTTTCTTGCCCCAGATGCCAGATGCTCTCTAGGAAGGCTAAATTTGGATAAATGCAAATGTTTCCAAACAACAGAGAGCAAATAGAAATAAACATGTATATACATATATACAAACAAATACACCATAACAGATTTCCCCCAGCAAGCTACAAGATGGGCAAATACCCTAGGAGTACCACAGTGGGGAAGGATGGTGGGTAATCCTGACTGCAGATGCATACCTCTCGGACATCTACATTTATGGTAAGTACAAAACTGTACTATGTCCTTCAAGGATGCATCTGCAGTCCTAACAAATGGGTAGAATACCATAGCCAAACTGGGGGAGGAGGCCCTAACAAGATTATGGTGTAGTTAAGATCCCTTGCAAAACAGCAGTGGCAAAACCTGCTCGGGATCTGGAGTATAAGGGTAGATTATAATGCTTGGCAAATGTATGCACGGAGCTCCAAGTAGCAGCCTCTAAAATGTCTTTTGTAGCCACTCCTCGTAAAAAAGCTGTAGTAGTGGCTGTAGCCCTTGTGGAGTGAGGTCTGATATTCTCTGGAGTTGCCTTTCCATGATAATAACAACAAAATCTAATGCAATTTCCTATCCATTTTGAGATTGTCTGTTTTGAAATTGCTTTTCCTTCCATGCCTGTGGCATATGCTACCAGAAGCTGGTCAGTTTTTCTATTGTTCTTGGTTCTGTCCAGGTAGTAGCGCAATTGCCTATGCACATCCAAGGTATGCAGCAGTCTTTCTCCCCTGTTCTGTGGGTTGGGGAAGAATGTAGGTAGGTGGATTGCTTGGTTTAAAGATACCCTGGAGACCACCTTTGGCATAAAGGTAGGATTAGTTCTCATGGACACTCTATCCTGATGGAAGATAAGGAAGGGTTGCACTGCCATTAATGCCTGTAATTCAGAAACCCTTCTTGCTGAAGTGATTGCAAGCAGGAAAGCAGTTTTCCATAAGTACTGTAATTCTGCTGTTGCTGCTGGTTCAAAAGGGGGAAGTGTCAACTTTTCTAGCACAAAGTTCAAGTCCCATGTAGGCAATGGTGGCTTCCTTGGTGGCTTTACATTTTTGATTCCTCTCAGAAACTGCCTGAGTAGAGGATGAGAGAAGACTGGAGGATCCATGTTGTATTCTGCTGAAATAGCTGACGCATGAATCTTAATGGAAGAGTAAGACAGGCCATTGTGGAAAAGCTCTGCTAATTATTCCAGGATGTTAGCTATGTTACCAAGCGCTACATTTTGTCCTTTTGCTGCACTCCAAAAGAGATATCTTTTCCATTTCGCTGAGTAAGTTTTTCTTGTTGAGGGTCTGCGAGCTTCCAAGATAATGTCTTTAAGCCTTTGAGATAAATCTGGGTTATTTTGTCTTATGCAATGCTCCAAGCAGCTAGCTGCAGTGTTTTCAGGTTCGGATGCAGGGTTTTGAAGTTGTTCTGTGTTAGCAGTAAAGGAACCTGGGGTAGAGGCCATGCGAGTTCCCGAGACATACTCCTCAGTAGTGGGTACCAGTGCTGCCTCGGCCAGTCTGGAGCTATCAGGATGATCCTTGGGTGGTCTTCTTTGATCTTCAATAGCACCTTGTGCATCAAAGGAAGAGGTGGGAATGCATATGCTGTCAGGTTTTCCCAACTGAAAGATAGGGAGTCCACCTTCCAAGCAAGTGGGTGGTATGTCCTTGTGCAGAATTTTTTCAATTGGCGATTGTGTGGGGATGCGAATAGGTCTATTTCTGGTAGTCCCCATTTCCTTGTGATGGTTTTGAAGATGTCTGGATGCAGCATCCATTCGTGGGCATCCGTGGTAGTCCTGCTTAAGATGTCTGCTAGTATGTTCTCTTTCCCTGGCACAAATATTGCCTTGAGCTGTATGTTGAGGCTTAGGGCCACATTCCAGAGATCCATTGCCATCCGGCATAGAGGATATGAATGTGTGCCTCCCTGTTTGTTGATATACCACATAACTGTGGTGTTGTCCGTCATCAGCAATTGTCCCTGTTGGAGAAACGGTCTGAATGCCTGAATTGCCAGTTTTACTGCCAGCATCTCTTTTTGGTTTATGTGTAGGTTTAGCTGGTCTTGAGTCCATAAGCCTTGTATGCACTTGTCCAGCATGTGTGCCCCCCAACCAAGGTCTGAGGCGTCTGTGGTGATAGTCTGGCTTGGTTGAGGGCTGTGGAAGGGCAGTCCTTTGTTCAACTGACAGGCCTGAGCCCACCATCGGAATTCTTGCTTCAGGCATGGAATTATTGGAATTTGGGTTTCTAGGCTGTGCTTGTGCTGAGACCATAAATTCCTGAGGTACCATTGCAACTTCCTCATATGCAGTCTGGCATGTGGGATCAAAATTATGCAGGATGCCATGTAACCCAGGGCTTGCAGGACTTTCCTTGCTGTAAGCTGGTTCTGCGTTGTTAATGCCATGAAGTAGAGTGGAAGGTGCTTTTGTTTTTCTGCTGTGAGGGATGCCATTTGATTTGATGTGTCCAGTTCTGCACCCAAGAAAGTTATCCTTTGGGATGGCAACAGCCTTGACTTTTTTATATTGACTGTGTATCCCAAGGCTTGCAGTAGATGAATGACCCTTTTCAAGTCTTTTGTTAATTTGTTTTTGTTGTCCGCTTGTAGCAGGCAGTCGTCCAGGTAAGGGTAAATTTGAATTCCCTGAAGCCTGCAATGAGCAATTACTGATGCCAGGCATTTCGTGAATACTCTGGGCGCAGTAGATAAGCCAAAAGGCAATGCTGAGAATTGATAATGCTCTGATCCTGCAAGAAATCTGAGGTATCTTCTGCAGTTTGGTCGTATGGGGACGTGCAGGTATGCCTCCTTGAGATCTAGAGTTACCAGCCAAGACTCCTTGCCCAGCATGGGAAGAAGCTGCTGTAGAGTCAGCATTTTGAATTTTGGGACAATGAGGTATGTGTTCAGTGCTGACAGGTCTAGAATAGGTCTCCATTGATTTTCCTTCCTTGGCACCAGGAAAAGTCTGGAGTAAAATCCTTGCCCTTGTTCCATAGATGGTACCTTTTCTATAGCTCTCATCCTTTTTAAGTTGTCTATTTGTTCTAGAGCGTTTGCCATTTGATTTGGAGGTAGGTTTGGCATTCCTCTCTTCCTTGGTAGAGTATGGAAGTGAAACCTGTAACCTTTGTCTATTGTCTGTAAAATCCATTTGTCTCCTGTAATGCAATGCCAGTTTACTGAAAATAAGGCTAGCTTTCCGCCTAAGGGTGCTTCTAGTTGTTCCCTGGTAGGCGGCTTCAGAGCCAAGTCACTGTGATTGTCCTGTGGAAGTGGTAGTGGCTGGGTCTGCAGCAGTACTCGCTGGTTGTTAGGCTGCCACTGGCGTCCTCTGTAGGCACCTCTGGATTGACCTCTGCCTCTTGTGCCTATTCCTGCCTCTCTGTGCTCTGTTGGAGTCTGGAAAGGACCAATTCTTGGAAGGCCAGTTCCTACTAAACCTTGGAGGCTGGACCTGTAAGAAATCCTTGACTGTCTGGACAGATTTTGCTTTCTCTTCCACCTTCTTAAGCACTTGCTGTGCAGGAGAGCCAAACAAATTGTGTTTATCCATGGGAGCATCTAGGAGCTTTGATTTTACATGGTCTGGTAAGGACTGCTCTTTTAACCATGCATGCCTTCTGATCACTGTACCAGTCATAGCTGATCTAAAGGAGGCCTCCAGTGCATCATAGCCGCATTTTAAGGAATGATTACTGACCTGCTGTATGTTATGTACCATTTCCTGAAGAGACTTTCGGTCTAAAGGTTCAGGTGAGGACAGCTTTTTAGATAACTGATCTAACATAAATTCCTGATACTGAATCATGTGGAATTGACAGTTTAAGGCCCTAGCCGAAAGAGTTGCAGAAGTATAAACTTTTTTACCCCATCTCTCCAAGGCCCTAGATTCCCTTTCAGAGGGGAGTGGGTTTTTGGCAGAGGTAGCTGCTACCGCTTTGGAGCCCTGTGAAACACAGGATCTGCAAAAGGAGCCTTATACAAGTGATTATGTGTGTCCGGAACCCTGTAGTATCTGTCGGGCTTAGCAGGGGCCGGAGGGAGTGAATCAGGAGCAGTACAAGCATCATTAAATGCATCATCCACAACTGTAAGTACTGGAGGAATGGCTAAAGGCCTATGCTGTGGCAAATGCAAAAAAGTTCTAAGCCTTTTCCTAGAGTCTGAGAAATCCTGACCCTGCCACTGAAATTGTTCCCTCATAGCATGCAGGGTTTCCCCAAAGGAAAATTCCTCAGGAGAGGCAGAAGGAATGGAGTCTTCTGCATCAGAGAAATCATATGGAGAATAAGGGCCCTCAGGAGGGTTTGTATTTTCTGATTCGTCTGAGGAGTAATCAGTGGAAACTGGCTCAGGGGGTTCTGCTCTAGGCCTCTTCTCTGGAGGGGGTAGAGAGGCCCTATCAGGGTGAGACTGGGATCCCCTGATCAAAGAAATGAGATCCTCTGCTAGACTAAGCATTTGAGTACTAGAGCTAGGCCTGTGAGAGGGGGCTTTAGTAGGCACGGCCTTGGAAGATTTAGCTGCTTTAGCCCTGGCAAAGGCCTTAATTGACATGGATGCAGGGGGTCTAGCAGCTCCACGTGCAGGAGTAGATACATCTAGGGGAATAGTATCTGATAAATCCTGAGAAACTGTAAGAGCAGGAGGAATTTCAGTAGCAGATTCAGAAATGCTGGAAGAGGCCTCGGTAGTAGGAGGCATGCTTTCGGCCGAAGGAAGAACCGCAGACTCGGTTTCAGCCGAAACAGAGACACTCGCGGTTGGCTTAACTGCGGTTTCGGCCGAAACCGCGGGACCGCGAGTGTCGGTCCTTTTCCTTACGCTTTTTAGCTAAATGCGAAGTCGGAGTCTCCGACAGCATGATATAAGCAAAAGCGGAGCCGAAAAACTCCTCGACAAACTCCGACCGACATCTAAGCTTCCGTCGGTTGAAGGAAGCACAGG
Source organism: Protopterus annectens (assembly GCF_019279795.1). NCBI lineage: Eukaryota > Metazoa > Chordata > Ceratodontiformes > Protopteridae > Protopterus > Protopterus annectens. The sequence continues at coordinate 452,787,662 of NC_056725.1, read as the reverse complement.
CTAAACAAGCTGCTACGTCGTGGTCTGGGCCTAAACAAGGTAGGCAGTAAGAGTGGAAGTCTTTATGAGATATTTGTTTCCCACAAGTTAAACAGTTATTCACTTTTTCTGACATCGGCTGAGGCAAGAAAGAGTCCCCAACGGGGTACTTAGCTTTTTAGAAGTCTTCAGTAGTAGTAATCTCTGGATCTGACCGACCGGCACTTGCGAACAGCTTCTGCTTCGGGCGCCACGCGGCAAGAAAGACTGAGGAAAATGGCGTTGGCTGATGCCTTTATACCCGAAGAACCGCAGCTATGACGTCGCGTGAAGTGCGACACCAGCCGAGGCCAGACCCAGACTTTGGAATCCGGCCGACCGAAGGGCTGCCTGAGGCCAGGACAACCCATTTGTTAGGACTGCAGATGCATCCTTGAAGGACATCTAGCAATTTAAAGCCCTTATGGCAACAGTTGCAGAGGTGTATACCTTCTTACCCAATCTGTCTAAAGATCTAGAATCCTTGTCCGAAGGGGTCGAGTTTTTGGCTATAGTGGCCTTAATACCTTTAGGTCCCTGGGAAATGGTCTCTGGATCCGCAGTGGGATTCTTAAAGAGAAACTTGTGTGTGTCAGGTACTCTGCAGTAACTGTCAGGCCTTCTAGGGGCTGCTGGTAAAGAGTCAGAAGTAAGACTGGAATCCATGAAGACATCATCTGCAATATCCAGGACAGGGGGTACAGCTAGAAGCCTGCGCTGAGGCAAGTCTAAAAATTCTGAGTCTCTTTTTGGACTGTGGGTAGTCCTGGCATTCCCAGCAGAAATGCTCCCTTAAGGTATGCAAGGTTTCACCAAAAAAAAAAAAAGTCATCTGGAGGGGAGGCAGAGGGAATGGAATCCTCTGCATAGGTAGATAAGGGAATGTCCTGGTAATCAGAGGGATCAGAGTCATCGGACTCGCAGTCTGTAGAATCAGAAGGAAAATCAATCCTTTGTCTTACAGAGGGGGAAGGCTGGCTTCCCCTAAAGTTATAAGGTCTTCAGCCATTCTAAGCATTTGTTTCCGTGGCACCGGAGATTGAGCATGCGCTTTGGTCGTTTTTTTTTTTTTTTTTTTTTTTTTTTTAGGCGTAGTGCGAACTCTGGGACTGAGAAAGTTTGTAGTTTTAGTCAAAAATGAATATGTTGATTTAATACATTGGAAGGTTGGAATATACACTCAGAAGCCGGTGCCTGCACAGCGGCTACGGACCCATTCAAGGTACAGACATACGCAGGTTTCACAGTCGAAGAAGTAACTCACGGCATACCGGACTCCGAATGGGTCTCAGCACAGGCCTGCGAATCTGTAGAAGTGGGTATCAGGGACTGTGAAGGCACCTCACTGAGTACCGGCCTATGCAGTCTGTCCCTGTCTTTATCCTTACGTTTTTTTGGAAGATTGATAGTCAGATGGCTTATCGAAGCCATTTCAGAATACAGAGAACGAGAGCGAAAGAATTTAGTGACAAAGATAGCCCAACGACGAATAGTTCGAGCATTAAACAAGGCACAAAACCAACAGTGAGGAACGTTGTGGTCTGGGCCTAAAAAGGTGACGCAGTAAGAAAGAAAATCTCTGAGGTATTTGCTTTCCATAGGCAAGACAAATATTAACTTTTTCTGACATCGGTTAGAGCAAGAAAAAAGGATCCCCAGCGGGGTACTTAGCTTTAGAAGACGTCAGGCTTGAAACTTGAAAAACGAAAATTTCAGGTTGCAGCCGACCGTCACTTGTGAACTGCTTCGGGCTCCTGCATGGCAAGAAAAGCTGATGTAATGGCATCGGCTGCATGTTTTATACCCTGGACGTCCTGGAAGAGGCTACGGCATCCGACGCAGAAATCCCAAGACTCTGGTATTCTGGCCAACTGAGGGTTACCTGCAGGCAGATAACCCAAGTGTGATGACTGCAACAGTGAAACACGAAGAAAGTACAGTTTTGTACCTACCATAAATGTAGATGTCCGATAGGTATGCATCTGCAGTCCTTACATATGGGTTGTCCTGCCTCAGGCAGCCCTTCAGTTGGCCGGATTCCAAAGTCTGGGTCCGGCGTCGGCTGATGTCGCCCTTTTTCCCGACGTCATAGCGCCTGGGGTATAAAAGCGTCAGCAGACGCCATGTTCCTCAGTTTTTCTTGCCCCAGATGCCAGGTGCCCTCTAAAGAAGGCTAAATTTTGGAGAAATGAATAAATTCCAATCATGCAAACCAATAAATAACAAATACATCATAAAAGATAACCCCAGCTAGCTAAAAAGAGGGATAGGTACCCAAAGAATACCACAGAGGGGTAGGAGGGAGGGAAAACCTGACTGCAGATGCATACCTATCGGACATCTACATTTATGGTAGGTACAAAACTGTACTATGTCCTTCAAGGATGCATCTGCAGTCCTTACATATGGGTAGAATACCATAGCCAAGCTGGGGGTGGTAGGACCTAAGAAAAGGATAGTGTAGCTAACATGCCCTGCAGGACTGCCGTAGCAAAGCCTGCTCTGGATCTGGAATATAAAGGCAGGTTGTAATGCTTGGAAAATGTATGCACGGAGCTCCATGTAGCAGCTTCTAAAATGTCCTTTGTAGCCACCCCTCTTAAGAAGGCTGTGGAGGTGGCTGTTGCTCTGGTGGAATGAGGTCTGATGGTAGCTGGCACAGCTTTTCCATGAAAAGAGTAACAGAATCGAATGCAATTTCCTATCCATTTTGAAACTGTTTGTTTGGAAATTGCTCTTCCTTGTACACCAGCAGCGTATGCTACAAACAGTTGGTCAGTTTTTCTGTAAGTCTTAGTTCTGTCCAAGTAGTAACACAACTGTCTGTGAATGTCCAGGGTATGCAGAAGTTTCTCTCCTTTATTTTGTGGATTTGGAAAGAAAGTAGGCAGGTGGATAGCTTGGTTCAGTGAGACCCTGGATACCACCTTTGGCATGAATGAAGGATTGGTTCTCAAAGAGACTCTGTCCTTATGGAAAATGAGAAATGGTTGTACTGCCATGAGGGCCTGTAACTCAGATACTCTTCTTGCTGAGGTTATGGCCAGAAGGAAGGCAGTCTTCCAAGACAGGAATTGTAGTTCTGAAGATGCTGCTGGTTCAAATGGGGGTAGCGTTAATTTTTCCAACATGAAGTTAAGGTCCCATGTAGGCACTGGTGGTGTCCTTGCAGGGTTGATGTTTTTTATCCCTCTTAGAAACTGTCTTAGCAGAGGATGAGAAAATACAGGTGGATCAGTGTTGTACTCTGCTGAAATAGCTGAAGCATGAATTTTTATGGATGAGTAAGAAAGGCCATTATGGAGCATTTCAGCCAAGTATTCAAGGATATGTGGGATGCTCATCACTGTCGGATCCTGACCCTGTGCGGTGCTCCAGGTTCGAAATCTTTTCCATTTTGCTGAATATGCCTTTCTTGTGGAAGGCCGCCGAGCTTCCATGATGATATCCTTTACCCTCTTGGATAGTTTATCCTGGTGAGGAGTCAAGGTATTTTCCAGGCTGTCAGTTGCAAGGTTTTCAGGCTGGAGTGCAGACTTTTGTTGTTGTGCTGTGTCAGAAGTAGTGGCCATTGTGGTAGGGGCCACGGGTTCGTACGTATCATGCTCTTTTTAACAGTGGGTACCAGTGTTGTCTTGGCCAGTCCGGAGCTATCAGAATCACTTTTGGTTGTTCTGTCCTGATCTTCAGTAAGACCTTGTTCATTAACGGAAGAGGTGGGAATGCATATACTGTTAGAGCATTCCAGCTGAAAGATAGGGCGTCCACCTTCCATGCTTGAGGATGGTATGTCCTTGTGCAGAATTTCTTCAGGTGATGGTTGTGGGGGGAGGCAAAAAGATACATGTCCCGCCTTCCCCAAGATTGTGTTATCTGAAGAAAAATGTCTGGATGCAACATCCATTCGTGTGGATCCATGGTGTTTCTGTTTAGGCTGTCCGCCAGTACATTTTCTTTTCCTGGTACGAACTGGGAATGCAGTTGTATATTGAGTGTTAGGGAAAGTTCCCAAAGATTCATTGCCAGCCTGCGAAGAGGGTAGGAATGGGTACCTCTTTGCTTGTTTATGTACCACATAACTGTGGTATTGTCTGTCTTTATTAGCAGGTGACCTTGATGCAGGAAATGTTTGAAGGCCTCGATTGAATGTATCACTGCCAGCATTTCCTTTTGGTTGGTGTGCAGGCACAATTCCTTTTGAGTCCACTGCCCCTGAATACATCTGCCCTTCATGTGCGCTCCCCATCCATGGTCTGAGGCGTCCGTTGTAATGGTTTGGCTGATATGAGGCTTGCTGAAAGGAAGAGGGGGATCAAGGCTTCTAGGCTGTGACTGTGTTGAGACCACAGACTCCTTAGGTACCATTGCAGTTTCCTCATATGCAGCCTTGCTTGTGGAATCAGCAGCAAGATGCCATGAAACCCAGGGCCTGCAGGATTTTCCTTGCAGTCAGCTGGGTTTGTGTTGTCAGATTTTTGAAATAATCCGGTAATTGTTCTTGTTTTTCTTCTGTGAGAAAAGCCATTTGGGTGTTTGTATCCAGCTTTGCACCCAGAAAAATTATTTTTTGGGATGGAACAAGTCTTGATTTCTGAAAGTTGACCGTGTATCCCAAGGCCTGTAGTAGGCGGATGGCATAGCTCAAGTGTTTTAACAATGTTTGTTGGCTGTCCGCTTGTATAAGGCAGTCGTCCAGGTATGGGTATTTTTGAATCCCCTGAAGTCTGCAATGTGCAATTACTGATGCCAGGCATTTCGTGAATACTCTGGGCGCAGTAGATAAGCCAAAGGGCAATGCTGAGAATTGATAATGCTCTGAACCTGCAAGAAATCTGAGGTGTCTTCTGCAACTTTGTCTGATAGGGACATGCAGGTATGCCTCCTTGAGGTCTAGAGTTACCAGCCAGGACCCCTTGCCCAGCATGGGAAGGAGCTGCTGTAAGGTCAGCATTTTGAATTTTGGCACAATGAGATAAGTATTCAGTGCGGACAAGTCTAGAATAGGCCTCCATTGCTTTTCTTTTCTTGGAACAAGGAATAGTCTGGAATGAAATCCTTGGCCTTGTTCTGTGAAAGGGACCTTTTCTATTGCCTTCATTTGTAGTAGTTTGGAAATCTGCTTGAAAGCCTCTGCCCTTTGATTTGGTGGCAGGTTTGGCATGCCTTGTCTTTTTGGTAATGTATGAAAATGGAATCTGTATCCTTTGTCTATTATTTGCAGTATCCATTTGTCCCTTGTAATACTGTGCCAATTTTCTGAGAATAAAGATAGCTTTCCGCCCAAAGGTGCTTCCAATTGAGCCCTGGTTGGCGGAGTCAAAGTCAAGTCATTGAGTTTGTCCTTGTGCAGTAGATGTAGGTCCTGCACTACCTCTCTGGGTAGGAGGCTGCCATTGACGTCCTCTGTAGGAGCCTCGAGCTTGCCCTCTACCACGCCTGTTTTTCCCTCTCTGAAATCTGTCTGTGTCCGGAAAGGACCAATTCTTAGAAGGCCAATTTTTGCTGAATCTTGGTGGTTGGACCTGGAGAAAATCTTTGACTGTTTGAACTGATTTAGCCTTTTCTTCAAATTTCTTTAAGACCTATTCATAGGTTAGTACTAAGCTAACTGCCCTTGCGAGCCATTTTAAGCCAAGCCAATTATCCCTCGTGAGACTCAAACCCTGCATCTTGTGTTTGTAAGGTAAACACCTTAACCATTAGGCCACCCTCCCAACCGAAATAAATTCCCACTGTCAGTCTCGACCCCATAACCTTGATAACATTAGTCTGTATGACCTACCACTAAGCCATGACTCTCATTGAGCCGTGGAACCAAATAACTTTTGTTTTTCCAGTGGTGCATCCAGAAGCTTTGCTTTAACATGATCTGGCAGTGTTTGTTCCTTCAGCCAAGCATGTCTACGTATGACTGCACCTGTCATTGCTGACCTACATGAAGCTTCCAATGCATCATAACCACACTGTAAGAAATGGTTGCTAACCTGTTGAGAGTTATGCACCAGATCCTGAAGGGCCTTGCGGTCTAGGGGTTCAAGTGAGGATAGTTTTTTATGCAATTCATCTAACAGATACTCTTGATACTGTATCATATGGAATTGACAATTTAATGCTCTCATAGAAAGAGTGGAAGAAGTATACACTTATTTTGCCCCATCTCTAAAGCCCTGGATTCCCTTTCAGAAGGAAGTGGATTCTTGGCAGTGGTAGTTGTAACCCCTTTAGGGCCCTGGGAAATAGTTTCTGGGTCAGCAGAGTGGCCCTTGTAAAGGTATAGATGCGAGTCCGGGACCCTGTAGTACCTGTCAGGTTTGACAGGGGCCGGAGGAAGGGAGTCAGGGGAAATACTAGACTCAGAGTACACATCTTCTATAACATTCAAAACAGGAGGGATAGCCAAAGGTCTGTGCTGAGGTAAATGTAAAAAAGTCCTTAACCTCTTACTGGAATCAGAGAATTCCTGGCCCTGCCATTTGAAATGCTCTCTCATGGAGTGAAGGGTCTCCCCAAAGGAAAACTCTTCGGGTGGGGAGGCCGAGGGAATAGATTCCTCTGCATCAGAATCCTCGTAGGCCGGAAGGGCCTCCTCCTGGTAGTCCGAAAGGACAGAGTCATCTGAGGCCTCATCAGAAGACTGGGGATCTGTCTGCTCAACCCTGGGCCTTTTGCCTGGAGGAGGTTGAGAGCCCCTGTCGGGATGTGGCTGAGAGCCCCTGATTAAGGAAATAAGGTCCTCAGCCAAGGTTAAGATTTGTGAACTGGTAGTGGATCCCTGAGGAATAGCCTTGGGAGGGAGAGATTTTGGCTGTTTAGCAGCTTTAGCCCGGACCGTAATGGACATGGACACAGGAGGCCTGGCTGCCCCACGTGCTGGGGTAGATTTATCAACAGAAATGGTGTCGGATATTTCCTGAGCACCGGTTTCGGACGGAAATTCTATGACCGACTCAGGAATGGCCTCTGGTACCGAAGTTACCGGTTGTGCGGTGTCGTCTGTCTGAAGCGGTAGAGATTCGGCTTCAGAAGAGACTGAGACACTCGCGGTAGGCCTAGGCGTGGAGTCGGCCGAAACCGCAGACCGCGTGTGTCGGCCCTTATCCTTTCGTTTTTTGGGTAAATGTGCTGTCGGAAGCTCCGACGGCATGATATAACAAAAATTGTCCCCAAAAAATTCCTCTGCAAACTCTGCCCGATGCCTAAGAGTGTGTTTGTTGAAGGAAGCACAGGCTGAACAGGCAGAGACGTCGTGGTCTGGGCCTAAGCAGGGTAAGCAGTAAGAGTGGAAATCCTTATGAGGTATTTGTTTCCCACAAGATAAACAATTATTAACTTTAACCGTTTGATCTGACATCGGCTGAGGCAAGAAAGAGTCCCCAATGGGGTACTTAGCTTTTTTGAAGTCTTCGGTAGCTGAAATCACAGGAGCTGGCCGACCGGCACTTGCGAACTGCTTCTGCTTCGGGCACCTCGTGGCAAGAAAGACTGAGGAACATGGCGTCGGCTGACGCTTTTATACCCCAGGCGCTATGACGTCGGGAAAAAGGGCGACATCAGCCGACGCCAGACCCAGACTTTGGAATCCGGCCGACCGAAGGGCTGCCTGAGGCAGAACAACCCATATGTAAGGACTGCAGATGCATCCTTGAAGGACATCATCTTCTTTAGAATCTTTTTACAAAATGTTTCCAAATCATTTAAATACTCTCCAGGCTTTGCGCCAAAAAACACACAACCAATCAACTACCATTAAAAGCTTGGATTGCCACCTTTCGCATTACCAGTAAACCTGCCCCTTTCTCCTGCTCACATCCAACCCGTTTGTGACGTCACTATGACATTGCCTAGCGAGGAACACCCTCTTTTTCTGTTCCAATGCCTGCTTTTGGCTGATTTACTATGCTTTTCTGTAAAAAAGCATTGTAAATCAGCCGATTTACAAACTCCAATAGTTTCATTTTTGAAACAGAATACCAAAGTTTGTACAGTGTTTTCCGGACTACCGGAGAAGCAATCTGATTTATGGATAGTCAGTAAAAAAAGGGGTGGCAACCCTAATCAAAGCACATGCACCCAATGAAATACAATGTCTAAATTAGTTTCAAAAATCTCAAAAAAGGAACATTTCCTGGTATTCAGGACTGATCATTATAAACTAAAACACAGCAATCCTAGATCTTGATGGCTTTTTTTTTTACCAATCTACCAAAGATCTTGATTGCCTTTTTCCACCAATTAAAAAAAAAGTGTTAAAATTCATTGTCAAAATGTGATATTCCCAAAGGGTCCCCCATCCAAATGCTATCCAGGCTCGATCCTGCTTAGTTTCTAAAGTCAGACAAGAACAGGCACATATATTCTAAACTAGTGATTCACTCCCAAAATAAAACATTTTAACTTAATCATATCATTTAATCCTGGTGCTTGATCTGCACTGGTGGTAGGATCTGCCATCTAGATTCTCAGCATTCCAGGCGAACCTTATAATCACCTTCTAAAGCCTGGATTGCTAGAGTGTCAATGACAAAGAATGCATACTTCCTAAAACTTTGACAAACCAAAGCGTGTTTAGCCAGTGCACTGTTTGCATCATGTTTTCCAATGACTAAATTGTGTTAATAAATCCTATATTTTAAGCATCTCAGTGCTTTACTTATATAAAAACTTGAACATGAGTCACATAAGGCCAAATAAACTACCTCAATGAAGTGCAGTCAAACCTTTTCTTACCAATAAAAAACATGTTGCAAGCATTCAATTTAATACTTGAACTGTCGGCTATACAGCGGCACTGTTTACTTTATATCATCCGCACCTGAAAGTGTCCTTTCCCCTAGTACTGTACTGCCTTGTCTGCGTAGACTTTCCTAAAATGTTTTTAATATTGTATCTAAACAATGGCTTTGAACCTAGTATCCGAGTCATGTCTCTGTTGCCCAGAATACATTTCCAATTAACTGTAAGGATTTTTTTTAATGTTCATATCCATAGATATAGGAACGGGAAAGGCATTCCTGAAACTAGTTTTGTTGTTATTCTGGACTATAGGCATAAAGTACAGTTGTGTACACTTACCATAAATGCAGATGTTAGAGTTTATTCACTGTTACAGTCATCACATTTGGGTTATCCCTGTCAAGGTAGCCCTCATTTGTCACGAATACCAGAGGCTTAGTATTTCTGCATCGGTTGCTACTGCTTCAGGATTGACGTCAGGTCGTTAAGTAGTATAAAGTAAGGCAGCCGACGCCATTACTTCAGTTTTCTTGCCCTGTCAGGAGCCCCCAAGTAGGAGCCAGGATCTGGTGGAAGAACCGCCACCAGAAGAAAGTAAACACCAAAATGTTCCTTGTAATAAGAGAGAAAGGAGGATGGAGGGAGGGAAACCAGGACTTCAACAGTGAAAACACTGGAACATCTACATTTATGGTAAGTGTACACAAAGTACAGGTGTGTACACTTACCATAAATGCAGATGTTGAGTGTATTCACTGTTGCAGTCGTCACACTTGGGTTATCTGCCTGCAGGTAGTCCTCAGTCGTGGTTCCTGGGGGAGGCAAAGAGGACCATCTCTGGTATCCCCCACCTGCGGATTAGAAGCTTGAATGAGTTGGGTTCCAATTTCCACTTGTGTGGGTCCAGTAGATTTCTGCTTAAGTCGCCTGACAGTGAATTTTGTTTGCCTGGCAGGAATTGACCTTTCAGGTGCACTTGGTTGCTCAAGGCTGTGTTCCACAGGGCCATGGCTAACCTGCAGAGTGGGTAGGAATGAGTTCCCCCCGGCTTGTTTATGTACCACATAACTGTGGCGTTGTCCGTCTATCAAGAATTGTCCTGGAAGGATAAGGTATTTGAAGGCTGTCAGAGCATTCTGTACAGCTAACATTTCTTTTTGATTGATATGCCGGTGAATTTGCCTTGAATGCATTTGCCTGCCATGTGAGTCCCCCATGCATAGTCTGATGCATCTGCTGTCAGTGTTTGGGCGGCGAGGGGTTGAATGAAAGAAAGTCCCTTGTTGTGGTTGCAAGCCTCTGCCCACCAAAGGAACCCTGCTCTTAGACAAAGGATGATAGGAACCATTGTTTCCAGGTCCTGACAATGTTGACACCAGACTTCTTCAGTATCACTGTAGCTTCCTCATATGCAGTCTTGCATATGAAATTAGTAGAATGCATGAGGCCATGAACCCTAGGGCTTGCAGTATTTTTCTTGCAGATAGCTGGGGCTTAGAGGCTAGTAGTTTGCCAAATAAACCTGCTTTTCTGGAGTGAAGAATACCATCTGGGACGTTGTGTTCAAGCTTGCTCCCAGGAATACAATCTTTTGGCTGGGTGCCAGATGTGATTTCTTTTCGTTGATGGCGTACCCCAGAGAAGTTAGAAGTCTCTCTACAAATGCTAGGTGCTGAAGTAGCAATTCCTGACTGTCTGCCTGAATCAGGCAACGGTCCAAGTATGGGTAAATTTGAATATTTCTCTGCCTGAAGTATGCAATGGCTGGAGCCAGGCACTTTGTGAATACCCTTGGGCACAGTAGATAAACCAAAGGGAAGTGCAGGGAACTGATAGTGCATACAGCCTGCCCTGAAACGTAAATATTTCCTGCAAAATTCCCTTATGGGGATGTGCAGATAAGTTTCTTTTAAGTCTATGGTGACTCAGACCTCCCAACCGTCCCGAATTACTCAGTTTTTACCGAGTGTTGGGGTCCCAATAATGGGATGCCACGATTCCAGAGTGGCACCCCTTCATTTCTGGTTTTACAATCTATTTTTTAGATTCTGCGCTTTTGGAGCGGACGTCATCACGTGCGCGATGACATCAGCTCCGTCAGCCTGTTGGAATTAAGCTCAGATGTGTGCGCATGCAACGTGCATCTGTTTGAATACTGTCCGGCATGCAGAACGCAAGAACGCACAAGTTTATCATGAATTTAAGCAGAGTGAGCCGATCCGGGCAGAACGGAGCTATTTAGAAGAATGGATTTGATGTTTACAACTGCAGAAGAATGGAATGGAGCTATTCTGAACGAGCCAAGAACGGAACTGCTTCAAGGTATCTAACAGAGGGAAGCTGTGTGTGTGTACTTGGGGGATGCAGTTTTTTTCCTGATGAATTTGGTTTTGTGCTAAATGTTATCAATGAGCCAATATGAATCCTGATAGGTTTATGGACCCTGTAAGGAAAATATTGCCGTTTTAAAATATAGTAAACGGTAAAAGAGAGTTGGTGGGTGGACTGGACCTTAGACTGTTTTCAGCCTTGACCTGGGAGCAAGAACAGAAAGTTACAGTGGAAGCTGCATTTATATAACTAAAAATCCAGTAGTTAGCATATACAGGCACATGGGATGAGACAGATAACACAGTGTAAAGAATGTGGAAGAGAATTCACTATAAACAATATCTCATTATAATAATGCACAGCACTGCATGTGCAGATTTCATTTACTTAACATTGTCAGTGCAACAGATTTTATTTATATGTTGGAACACATTAAAATGTAGATAGTAAGAAATGTAAATTTCTTTCACTTTACACATATGTACTTTGCAATGTTGAGATGCAGAGACAAAAAGGGAACAATATACATACACACATACTATATATATATATATATATATATATATATATATATATATATATATATATATATTTATATATACATACACACATATACTGTTATCATGGAAATGTTCTGAGTAGGGCAGTTTTCTCATTATTGGTGCATGCATTTTGCTTAATGACCTACTGGAAAAATGTTCAAACAATAAAGTTAAAATTCAGTTCAGTGTGGAAGTATACTTTTATGATGGAAATGTTCTGAATAAGGCAGTTTTGTCATTATTGGTTCATGCATTTTGCTTCATTGCCAACTGGAAAACTGTTTAAACAATAAATTTAAAACGCGCTCTAACTTAAGTCTAACAAGTGTGCTGTATTATACAAGAAATATAATTTAATAAAGTCAGGAAGGTGTATCGAAGAATGCATGTATGTTTATTGTTTTGTGTGCAAGTAGCCTCTTTGTAAACAGCCCAAAGGTAATCTTTACGCACTGGCCAGATGCATTTTCTTTGGATGTGGTGTGGGTTTCAATGCCGTTTCAATGAATGTGAGTTTCAAGGACAGATAAGTTGTAATGCCAAGTCTATTTTCATTGCGAGACAGTACTGCTTTGTTTAGCAGACATCTATTGGTGTTTGTGCATTGTGCTATAAAATGTAAAATATAAAATCCAAATAATCATTGTAGAAGTAAAGCAGTATGCACACATTAGGTGTTTATGGTAAATGGGGTGAAACAGCCAGGTAATGGGACGTTGGAATGGCTGCAGGGGGACTCTGGTGCTATTTTTTGGTTCTGTTCTTCAGTTTACGTTTGAAAGTTGGTATCCCACAATTCCATTGGAGTGGGTAGGGTTGTGTAACTATGTATGCAAAATTTATGCTAATCAGTGTACAGATTTGTACCTATTTTTCATAGGCCTTGTCCAGATTTTTGATGTTTCCAGGTTGAGAGGTATGTGGTGACTAGCCAGGAGTCCTTGGCTAGCATAGGAAGCAGCTGTTGTAGTGTAAGCATTTTGAATTTTGGGATCAGCAGGAAGGTGTTGAGAATGGACAAATCCAGGATAGGGCGCCAACAGCTCTCTTTTCTGGGCACCAGGAACAGTCTGGAGTAGAAACCCTGTCCCCTTTGCTCTACTGGAACAGGTTGAATTGCCTTGATACTGAGAAGAGAAAGTACTTGCTTTTGAGCCTTTGCCCACTGGTTTGGAGAAAGGTCTGGCACCCCGCTTGGGGTTGGAAGTGAGTAGAAGTAGACTCTGTATCCCTGGGATACAATGTTTAGGACCCATTGGTCCTGGGTAATGGACATCCATTTTTTGGCATGCATGGCGAGTTTTCCTCCTAGGGGTGCAAGTACTTGGGCATGGCTGGGAAGGATGATAGACAAGTCATTGTGAACTTTTTCCATAAGGGGGTGGCTTACCACTTCGTTTTTGAGGTGGGGGCACTCCATTGTTTAGATCTCTGCATACCCAGAGACTGTAGTCTTGGTGGTCTGTTGCACCTGGGTTTTTACTAAGAAGGCCTGGCAGTGACTGGAAAGGACCAGTTTTTAGAAGTCCAATGCCTACTGAATCTAGGTGGCTGCACCTGTAATAAATCTTTAACAATTTACATAGATTTAGTTTCCTCCATCATTTTAAGAACTACTTCTGCTTTGGTGCCAAACAAACGTTCCTGGTTTAAGGGAGCATCTAGTAATTTTGCTTTGAAGTGGTCTTGCAAGATTTGTTCCTTCAGCCAAGCATGCCTTCTCAGTACAGACCAAGTGACAGCAGCCCTGCATGAAGCTTCCAAGGCATCAAAACCACACTACAAAGTATGTTTACTAACTTGGTTTGCAGAATGCATTAACTCTTGTAAATCTATTTTCTGTACAATGTGGAAGCAACGTTTTTTGTTTAATTAGTTCCATAATATGCTGCTGGTACTTCAACATGTCTGGCAGTTTAAAGTCCCAATGGCAAGAGTTGCAGAGGTATATACCTTCTTACCCCTCCTGTCTAAAGCTCTAGAATCCCTGTCTGAAGGGGTAGGGTTTTTGGCTGTAATAGCCTTAATATCTTTAGGTCCCTGGGAAATAGTATCTGGATCCGCAGTGGGATTCTTAGAGAGAAATTGGTTAGTCAGATACTATGTAGTACCTGTCAGGCTTTCTAGGAGCTGGTGGTAAAGTATCAGGTAAGACTGGATACCATGAAGACAGCTACAATATCCAGGACGGGGTATAGCTAGAGTCCTGTACTGAGGCAAGTCTAAAAATTCTCAGAGTCTCTTTTTGGACTATGGGTAGTCCTGGCATTCCCAGCGGAAATGCTCTCTTAAGGTATGCAAGGTTTCACCAAAAGAAAAGTACTCTGGAGGCAAGGCAGAAGGGATGGAATCTTCTGCATCTGAATCCTCATAGTTAGATAAGGGAATGTCCTGGTAATCAGAGGGATCAGAGTCATCAGAGTCATCAGACTCATGGTCTGTAGAATCAGAAGGAAAATCAATCCTTTGTCTTTTAGAGGGGGAAGGCTGGCTTCCCATAATTAAAAGTTATAAGGTCTTCAGCCATTCTAAGCATTTGTTTCTGTGGCATGGGAGCTTGAGCATGCACTTTGGTCGTCGGTTTTCTAGGCATAGTACGAACTCTGGGCCTGAGAAACTCGGTAGTTTTAGTCAGAAATGAAGTAGTCGGTTTAATACAAACATCAGAATGTCGGAATACACCCTCAGAAGCCAGTGCCTGCACAGCGGCCCCAGACCCATCCAAGGTACAGACATCCGCAGTTTCCATAGGTGAAGAAGCATCTCATGACATACCGGACTCTGAATGGGTCTCAGAGGCCTGCAAATCTGAAGAAGCATCTCACGGCATACCGGACTCCGAATGGGTCTCAGAGGCCTGCAAATCTGAAGAAGCAGGTATCAGGGGCTGCAAAGGCACCTCACGGAGTACCAGCGGACTGGCGACTAGCTTAACGGAAGCGTCGTCGGCAGTTTTGGACTATGACTGCAGATGCATCCATGAAGGACATCTGAAGAAGCAGGTATCAGGGGCTGCAAAGGCACCTCACGGAGTACCAGCGGACTGGCGACTAGCTTAACGGAAGCGTCGTCGGCAGTTTTGGACCTATGCGGTCTGTCAGTCTTTATCCTTACATTTTTTCAGAAGCTCTGATGTCAAATGGCTTACTGAAGCCATATCGGAAATAGATGACAGAGAGAAAATATCTAGCTACAATAAGGGCCCGACAACATATACTTCTGATGTTGATCAAAGTACAAAAGCAACTGCGGGGAACGTCGTGGTCTAGACCTAAGCAAGTGACGAAGTAAGAATGAAAGTCTCTGTGTGGTATTTGCTTTTCACAGGCGAGAGAATTTATTTTTTCTTGCTCTAACCGATGTCCGAAAAAGTTATCTCCAACAGGGTACTTAGCTTTAGAAGACTTCAACTTCAGTTCAGAAAACGAAACTCAGGTAGCGGCTGACAGGCACTCGTGCGAACTGCTTCTGCTTTGGGCCCCTCGGCAAGAAAGACTGATGTAATGGTGTTGACTGCATTACTTTATACTTCTGACAATCTGACATCAGTCCTGAAGTGACAAAGTACAGTTTTGTACCTACCATAAATGTAGATGTTCGAGAATCCACATTGCTGCAGTCCTAACTATTGGGTAGTCCGCTGTCCAGTCGGCCCGAATACCAAAGTATATGGCTGACGTCGGTCAAGGTGCATTAGACTGACGTCAGTACGTCAGGGTACTAATGCGCATGACCGACGCCATTTCTTCAGTCTTTTCTTGCCCCAGATGTCAGAAGACCCTAAAAAGACAAGGCCCAAACCAAAACACCAAAAAGCCCTGCACCAAACTTATATACAATATATATATATAGATGTACAATAATATACAGCAAGTCACACCACCACCCCTAAACACAGAGGGGAAGGCGGGAGGGTAAATTGGACTGCAGCAATGTGGATCCTCGAACATCTACATTTATGGTAGGTACAAAACTGTACTATGTTCTTCGTTCCACATTGCTGCAGTCCTAACTATTGGGTAGAATCCCAAAGCAGAGGTAAGGGAGGCTGGCAAATCATAAAGAAGCAGGAGCTGACAACATGCCTTGCAAAATAGCTGTGGCAAAACCAGCCCTAGACTTAGAGTAGAGAGGAAGGTGATAATGCTTAGAGAAAGTATGCACTGAACTCCAAGTAGCTGCCTCCAAAATATCCTTAGTTGCCACCCCCCTTAGAAATGCTGTAGAAGTGGCAGTAGCCCTAGTGGAATGAGGCCTAATCCCAGCTGGAATCTCCTTGCCATGATGGGAATAACAAAATGCAATGCAAAACCCAATCCACCTAGAAATAGTTTGTTTTGACACAGGCTTGCCCTGTGAACTCAAAGCAAAAGAAACAAACAACTGCTGAGACTGCCTAAAATCCTTAGTCCTGCTCAAATAATAACGCAATTGCCTGTGCACATCTAAAGTGTGCAAAATCTTTTCCCCTTTATTTTGGGGATCTGCATAAAAAGTAGGCAAATGAATAGTTTGGTTTAAAGCCACACTAGAAACCACCTTAGGCATAAAAAGAAGGATTAGTGCGTAATGATACCCTATCCTTATGAAAAATCAAAAAGGCTCAACCGCCATAAGGGCCTGTAACTCAGAAACCCTTCTTGCAGAAGTAATAGCCAACAAAAAAGCAGTCTTCCATGACAAGTATTTCAGTTCAGCAGTAGCTGCAGGCTCAAAAGGTTGTAGAGTAAGTTTCTCCAACACAAAATTGAGATCCCAAGCAGGAGTAGGAGCTCTACGTGGGGGTCTTATATTCTTTGCCCCTCTAAGAAACTGCTTGAACAAAGGATGTGAAAACAATGGTGGGTCACAATCATAGTGAGCTGAAATTGCTGCAGCATGCATCTTAATGGAAGAGAAAGACAAACCTTTGTCCAATAACTCAGTAAGATATTGAAGAGCCACACTCAAATTAGGCTCTGAAATCTCCAAATTCTTTGCTGCAGTCCAAAATAAAAATCTCTTCCATTTTTCTGCGTACACTTTCCTTGTACTAGGTCTTCTGGCTTCCATAATCACCTTTAAAACTTGTTGAGGAAGTTGAGACCTGCTGTCTTTCAAAACAGAATATGCCAGGCTGTTAGATGAAGAGAGTGAAGCTTGACATTGAGCAGACGACCGTCCTTCTGAGACAACAGATGTGGAATCAAGGGTAAAGGCCATGGAGGCTTCTTTACCAGACTCCTCAGTAGTGGGTACCAGTACTGCCGAGGCCAATCTGGAGCTATTAAAATCATCCTTGGCTTGTCTTGTCTGACCTTTAGAAGCACCTTTGGAAGAAGAGGCAGAGGTGGAAACGCATACACATGAAGATTTTTCCAACTGAAAGAAAGAGCATCCACTTTCCAAGCTGTGTGATGAAACCTCTTTGTGCAAAACTTTGGCAGCTGGTGGTTCAGTGGAGAAGCGAACAGATCTATGTCTGGAGTTCCCCAGGACACTGTCAACTTTTGAAATACATGAAGATCCAGTTTCCACTCGTGGGGATCCATGATTTGTCTGCTTAACACATCTGCTAAGGAGTTCTGTGCTCCGGCAGAAACCTTGCCTGAAGAGTTAGTTGCAAGCTGAGCGCAGTCTCCCATAAAATCATTGCTTGCCTGCACAATGGGTAAGAATGTGTTCCCCCTTGTTTGTTGATGTACCACATGACAGTTGTGTTGTCTGTTAGAATCAACACCTGCCCTGGAAGAAGTAACTCCTTGAAAGCCATTAATGCAAACTGGACTGCTAACATCTCCTTCATGTTGATATGTAGATGCTGTAGTCTGGCAGGCCACTTGTCTTGTATCCACTTTCCATGTAGATGAGCTCCCCAAGCAATGTCAGAGGCATCTGTCGTTAAAATCTGACTCGCCTCTGGCCGGGTCACAGAGAGTCCCTTGTTTAGGTGACATTCCTGAGCCCACCACAAAAATTCTTTTGAAGGCAAGGTATTATTTGAATGACAGTGTCCAAATCCTGGCAGTGCTGTGTCCATACATTTTTGAGATACCATTGTAGCTTCCTCATATGCAGTTTGGCATTGGGAAGCACCAGAATACAAGATGCCATGAACCCTAATGCTTGAAGGACTGTCCTTGCAGTCAGCACGGACTGATGTGATAGTTGATGGAAGTAAAGTGATAGACTCTTTTGTTTGTCCGGGGTTAAAAAGGCCATCTGGGCTGCTGTATTCAGTCTCACACCCAGAAAGCACATGTCTTGAGAGGGTACTAGACTGGACTTTATTTCGTTCACAGAATACCCTAGGCATCTTAGCACTGCTATAACATATTCCAGATGCTGTAGAAGGTCTTCCTTTTCTTGAGCCAGAATCAGGCAGTCGTCCAAGTAAGGATAGATTTGAATTCCTTGTAGCCTGAAGTAAGCTATCACTGGAGCCAGAACCTTTGTGAATATTCTGGGCGCAGTAGATAAGCCAAAGGGCAATGCAGAGAACTGATAATGAGAATTTCCAGCTCGAAAACGCAGATACTTCCTGCAACTTAGTCTTATAGGCACATGAAGGTAAGCTTCCTTGAGATCTAAAGTTACCATCCAGTGATCTTTGCCCAGCAGAGGTAAAAGCTGTTGTAACGTCAACATCTTGAACTTGGGAATGTCCAGATAAGTGTTGAGGATAGATAAATCCAAAATTGGTCTCCACGTGTTCCCCTTCTTTGGTACTAGGAACAGGCGAGAATAAAATCCTAGGCCCCTTTGTGATACAGGGACTGGCTGAATGGCCCCTATTTGGAGTAACTGAGAAATTTGCTTGTGTGCCTCTTTCCTTTGTGGAGGAGGAACGTCTGGCATGCCTTTGAAAGGAGGCAATGTATGGAAATAAAACCTGTAACCGTGGTGAATGATATCCAACACCCATCTGTCTTGAGTAATTAAATCCCAATTTTCTTTGAAAAGAGACAGTCTTCCTCCCAAAGGAGCTGCCAGACGAGAATCTACTGGCAGCTGAAAAGGCAGGTCATTGGGTCTGTTTACGAAAGGACTGACCCCTGCCCTCACCAGAAGTCTGAGCAGGTGAACTCCCTGTTCTAGGCCTAAAAGAACCTTGAGCTCTGCCCCTACCACGTCTAGACCTACCCCTAGACTGGGAATCATAAGCAGGATATGTCCATCCCTTAGTAGGCCAATTTCTACTAAACTTCGGTGGCTGCACCTGCAAGAAATCTTTAACAGTTTGCATAGACTTAGCTTTGTCCTCCATTTTCTTCAGAACAGCTTCCACAGGCGAACCAAACAACACATCAGACTGTAAAGGAGCATCCAAAATCCGTGACTTAACATGCTCAGCTAAATTCTGATCCCTCAACCAGGCATGCCTGCGAAGAACAGAACTAGTGGCAGCCACCCTCGAGGAGGCCTGCACAGCATCAAAACCACATTGCAAAGAATGCTTACCCACTTGTTCAGACACATGAAGTAAATCCAGCAACTCTTTACACTCTATACCTTCCGCCAAAGCATCCACCTTAGATTTCAATTGTGAAAGGAGATAATTTTGATATTTTAGCATGTGAAATTGACAATTCAACGCTCTCATGGCTAGAGTGGAAGAAGTATACACTTTCTTACCCCACCTATCCAAAGCCCTTGCCTCTTTATCAGTGGGAACAGGATTTTTAACCACAGAGGCCTTAACACCTTTAGGCCCCTGAGAAACAGTTTCTGGGTCCGCCCTAGGACTCTTAAACAAATACTTATGAGCTTCGGGCACCCTATAGTACCTATCAGGTTTAACAGGAGCAGGAGGCAAAGAGTCAGGGTTCAGGGAAGCCTCTGCAAAAACATCTTCCACCACATTCAACACAGGAGGTATAGCTAAGGGCCTATGTTGTGGTAAAAATAAGAATTCCCTAAGCCGTTTCCTGGAATCAGAGTAATCTTGGCCTTCCCATTTAAAGTGTTCCCTCATGGAATGCAGAGTCTCTGAAAATGAGAAATCCTCAGGAGGAGAAGCTGTAGGTGTGGAATCATCCACATCAGAATCAGAATAAGGAGGAAAGTCCTGTAAGTCTTCCGCAGAAGACTCCGAAGCCTCTGAATACTGTTCCAAACTCTCAAACTCAGGTTCCACCCTAGGCCTCTTATCAGGAGGGGGCATAGAGCCTCTAATCATAGTAATTAAATCTTCTGCCATTTTAAGCATATGTTTCTTAGGCACAGAACCTGAAGTGCTAGGAGAAACCCCCACTGTAGCTGAACTAGGCCTACCTCGGAAAGAAGCTTTGGCAACAGTAGGAGAAGCTCTAACTGTCTTGGGAACAGAGGGAAGAACAGTTACCTGAGTAGCCCCCTCAGCCTGGCCTACCTCCTGAGAGGGCACATCCTGTAACAATAAAGTCTCTGCCTGAGACTCCAAAGAAACTCCTGGCAAAACCTCTGGCTCCACAGAGCCTTGTAAAGAACCGACGTCCGGGACTGCCGGTTCATCAACCCTAGGCTTCGCTGTTTTGTCTTTGCGCTTCTTAGACGAAGCGGGCGTCGGAGCATCCGACGGCATTTTGTAATTACAACACTTCCCAAACACTAACCTGGCACAGTCTAACCGTCTCTTAATAGTGCGTTTATTAAATCTAGCACAAGAGCGGCAACCAACAACGTCGTGCTCAGGCCCTAAACAAGGTATACACAGAGTATGGTAATCCCTATGAGGTATCTGTTTCCCACAAGAAATACAGTTATTCACTTTTTCTGACATCCGGTTAAATACTGAGGCAAGAAAAAACCAAAATGCTCCCCAACGGGGTACTTAGCCAACTTCGATTCGGTCTGAAACTCCGACTTCGGAAATATTTCAGAACGCCAACCTGCACTCGCAAGAACTGCTTCTGCATCGGACCATGCGGCAAAAAAGACTGAAGAAATGGCGTCGGTCATGCGCATTAGTACCCTGACGTACTGACGTCAGTCTAATGCACCTTGACCGACGTCAGCCATATACTTTGGTATTCGGGCCGACTGGACAGCGGACTACCCAATAGTTAGGACTGCAGCAATGTGGAACGAAGAACATCAACCGACGCAGAAATACTAAGCCTCTGGTATTTGGGCCGACTGAAGGCTAGCCTGGCAGGGATAACCCAAATGTGATGACTGCAACAGTGAAACACGAAGAAAATCTGAAAGGATCTGTTGAGGATTGAAGTTCAACATTATTTAGGATGACTCTTGCTCTGTCCATTCTGAGTAATAACACTTCTTGCTTCAGTTTTAGTCAATTAATCACTTGCTGTAACCTCGTTCAAGAAAGTAACCCCTTAGAGTATCAAGTTCACTGTTGAAACATTCACTTCCACTAGTCAATCTAAGTCTGATATACTGAACCTTTACAGCAATTTTTTTTTTCATGTGCTGAGGGTGTAAACTGTTCATTTAAATACTGGTCGACAAAACTACCTTTACAGTAAATCTGGCTTTGAATACATCCCTTCTCTTGCACAAAAGTCAGGGTCACATCAAATAATCGACGTGCCAAAACCACCTTTAGTCAATTTCAAAAAACTTGTACTCAATGTTCAAGTCATTGAGAAGCAAATTAAATTCATCCTCTTTCCCATTCCACATGAAAATCAAATCGATATAGCTTCGATAAAAAAACACCTTGCTGAATAGCAGATGTTTTAATTTCCCTTGTTCCCAAAGTGCCCTTACCAAATTTGGAAAGGCTGGTGCAACCTTGGCACCTATTGCAACAGTACTTTTCTGTTTGCAAAGGTTTCCATTAAACCAAAAAAAAAAAAAAAGGACCAGGGGAGGACTCGTGTGGTTTGTCCTTAGAACTTGTTATTTTGACTCACTCATTTCTTACTTTATGCAAACAACTAGAATATAATACAGTTACAAGGAAAACTGCAAAATGACCAACTCACAAATGGATCAAAGGTGTCTTGCAACAGATATATATACTGGTACTTAACCCATTGTAGACACCCATCTCAGCTGTCACAGTTTCAGCACTTCTAACACTGCAGCATTACAGTCACTACTGGAAGCACCTGCACATGTTCTCAAATTCTACATCAAACAATATTCATATCCACAGCTACCCGAAGTGACCTTACCCTTCTTGTCTTGGGATGAAACATAGGGCAAATGTAACAACCCATCATAATGGCAAGAAAGTGCAGTTGTGTACACTTACCATAAATGTAGATGTTAGAGTGTATTCACTGTTGCAGTCATCACATTTGGGTTATCCCTGCCAGGGTAGCCCTCAGTCGGCCTGAATACCAGAGGCTTAGTATTTCTGCTTCAGTTGCAGTCGCTCCAGGGCTGACGTGAGGTCATCAGTGGTATAAAACTAGGCAGCCGACGCCATTACATCAATTTTTCTTGCCCTGTCAGGAGCCCGCAAGAAGGAGCTGGGTTATGCTGGAAGAACACCACCAGTAGAAAGTAAATGCCAAATGTTCCTTGTAAGGACAGAGAGAGAGAGAGAGATAAGGGGGATGGAAGGAGGGAAACCAGGACTGCAACAGTGAATGCACTCTAACATCTACATTTATGGTAAGTGTACACAACTGTACTATGTTCTTCGTGTTTCACTGTTGCAGTCATCACATTTAGGTTGATTCCCAAAGCTGAAGAAAAAGGGTGGAGGCAGTCAAGAAGACTGGGGGCTGGCTAGGATGTCCTGCAAGACTGCGGTGGCAAAGCCTGCCCTGGATTTGGAGAAGATAGGCAGGTGGTAATGCTTGGTGAAGGTATGAACAGATGTCCAAGTTGCAGCCTCCAGGATGTTCCTGGTGGGGATCCCTCTGAGGAAAGCTGCAGAGGTGGATGTTGCTCTGGTAGAATGTGCCCTGATCCCCTTGGGGGGAGGTTTCCTGTGTTGCTTGTAGCAGAACTGGATGCAGTGTGCTATCCATTTGGAAATGGATTATTTGTATATGGCCTTGCCCTCTGCTCCTGCAGCAAAGCTGACTAACAATTGATCAGTCTTTCTGTCTAGGTAGAATCTGAGCTGTCTGTGCACATCTAGAGAGTGCAGAATCCTTTCCCCCTTGTTTTGTGGGTTTAGGGAAAAAAAAGTAGGTAAATGAATGGATTGGTTGAGAGCCACACTGGACATCACTTTTGGCATGAAGGATGGGTTTAAGTCCTGAGGAAGACCCTGTTAGCATGGAAAATGATGAAGGGCTCTACAGCCATTAGTGCTTGTAGCTCGGATACTCTTCTTGCTGAAGTGATGGCCAGAAGCAAGGCTGTCTTCCAAGAGAGGAACGTTAACTCTGCTGAAGTTACTGGCTCAAAGGGGGCAGGGTGAGCTTTTCCAACACAAAGTTTGGGTCCCAAACTGGGATAGGTGCTCTTCTGGGTGGCCTGAAGTTGTTAGCCTCTCTTAGGAACTGTTTGATGACAGGGCGAGAGAAAAGAGGTGGGTCTGTGCTGAAATGAGCAGAGATAGCAAAGGCATGAATTTTAATAGAAAAAAAAAGGATAAACCGCCCCGTGTAGTAGGTCAGCAAGGTAATCCAGGATGAGAGGTAGGGAGGGCTGTGCCATCCTGGCTCCCTTAGCCTGTATCCAGGTGTAAAACCTTTTCCACTTGTCAGCATAAGACTTTCTAGTGCTAGGGCGTCTGGCCTCACTTATAACATCTAGAACTGGTTTACTGAGATTGGCTGCTTGTGCAGTGGTCATGGAATAAGGCAGGCTGCCAGATTGAGGGTCTCCACTTGGGGATGCATGAATTCGCCATCCCTCTGGGTCAGGAGTGTTGGAATCTGAGGGAGATGCCATGGTGGCAGAGGTGACAGGCAGCACGCAGCAGTGGGTACCAGTGCTGGAGTGGCCAGTCTGGGCCAATCAGGATTGTTCTCGGTTTTTCTTCCCTTATTTTGAGCAGTACCCTTGTAATGAGCAGTACAGGGGGAAATGCACAGACCAAGAGGTTGACCCACTGGAAGGATAGAGCATCCACTTTCCAGGCCTTGCAGTGAGGTTCCCTATTGCAGAGTTTGCTGAGCTGATGGTTGGAGTGGGTAAGCAAAGAAGTCTACCTTCGGGGTGCCCCATTTCTGAGTTACAAGGGTGAAGGTTCTTTGGTCTAGCGGCCACTCATGTGGGTCCAGAAGATTTCTGCTTAAGCTGTCTGCCAGAGGGTTTGGAGAGCCTGGCAGGAATTGTGCTAACAGGTGTAGTTGCATGGCTGAGGCCACGTGGCAAAGGGTCATGGCGAGCCTGCACAGAGGGTACGAGCGAGTCCCTTCCTGCTTGTTGAGGTACCACATCACAGTGGTGTTGTCTGTTTTGATTAGAAGAGCCCCCGGGGAGAGTAGAGGTCTGAAAGCTGTGAGTGCGTGCTGGACAGCTAACATTTCTTTTTGGTTGATGTGCAGATGTATTTGATGTGGGCTCCACTGGCCCTGTATGCACCTGCCGTCCAGATGTGCAACCCCAAACATAGTCTGATGCATCTGTGGTGAGGGTCTGGGCAGCATGGGGTTGTGAGAAGGGTAGTCCCTTGTTGTGGTAGCATGCTGCTACTCACCAAAGAAAATCTTTCCTTAAACAAGGTATCATAGGTATTAGAGTTTCCAGGTCTTCAGAGTGTTGACACCAAAGGCTTTTTAGGTACCACTGTAGTTTCCTCATATGCAGTTTGGCATATGGAATGAGTAGAATGCAAGAAGCCATGAACCTCAGAGTTTGCAGGATTTTTCCTTGCAGATAACTGGGGTCTGGTGGCTAGTTGAGAGAAGTAGGCTGTCAGGTAGGTTTGCTTTTCTGGTGTAAGGAATGCCATCTGGGATACTGTGTCCAGGCTTGCTCCCAGGAATATAATTTTTTGGGTGGGTACTGGTTTGGATTTCTTTTCATTGATAGAATACTCCAGGGAGGTCAGTAGGTCCTTTACAAAGGCCAGGTGCTTTAGCACCTTTTCCTGTCTGCCTGAATCAGGCAGTTGTCTAAGTATGGGTAAATTTAAATATTTCTTTACCTGCAAAAAGCAATGGCAGGAGCCAGACATTTTTATTTTATTTTTTTATTTTACATTTGTTAATCGGGCTAGTCCAACTGGATACATGTCCATTTTCAGTGGAGGCCCGAGGAGAAAAGCTCCGAGCTTACAAAACATTTAATATTACAAGTAAATTAGAAACAACAAAAAAAATGTATTACAAAACATTACTAAAAACAAGATTGGTACATAGTATAAAAATGACTTAAATATTTTCCCAAAAAAAAAAAAAAAACAATAAGTAAAGTAAATAGGGAAAAGATGGGGATATAAGGATACTAAGGACATCTACAGGATAAGACAGCATTTGGAAAATAGGATTGGTGGTTAGATGGGATAGGTAGAGCAGCAAAGAGTAGAAAGGTCAGTGAGTAAATATGATAGAAGGATCAATTTTAACAGAGAAATTTAGAGGGAGACATGGTAGAGCAAAGGACAGGCAAGCGAAAAAACAGTTAGTCAGGGTTATTACAAGAGCATAACCAGTGGTTGGAGAGGAAATGTTTAAGGTTAGTTTTGAATAGAGGGAGAGATGTAAGAGCTGTTAGGTCAATTGGTAGGAGATTCCATATTTTACCAACAAAGTTACAAAAAAAGAGAGTCTCCTGCAGAGTTATTAGATAAAGAAGTTTGCATCAGCATTTTTTTAGTGGAGCGTAGCTTTTTCAGGTTATTTTGTGAAAACTCTGGGAGCAGTGGACAAGTCAAAGGGAAGCACAGACAACTGAAAGTGCAGTGATCCTGCTCTGAAACTCAGACATTTCCTGCATGATTCCCTGACTGGAATGGGCAGGTAGGCCTCTTTTAGGTCTAGGGTGGCTAACCCAGCATCCTTGGAGAGTATAGGTAGTAGTTGCTGGAGGGTGAGCATTTTGAATTTAATATCACCAGAAAGGTGTTTAGAATGGATAGATCGAGAACTGGACGCCAAGTGCCCTCTTTTCTGGGTACAAGGAAGAGTCTATATCAGAAACCTTGGCCTATTTGTTCTGCAGTAATGTGCACTATTGCCCTCAGAGAGCAGGGAAAGTACTTGCTTTTTGGCCTCTATCCATTGGTTTGGAGGTAGATCTGGGAACCCTTTTGGGGTTGGTAGAGTGTGGAAATAAAATTTGTACACCTGGAACACTATGTTGAGGACCCAGTGGTCGTTGGTAATAGTGGCCCAGGTGCTTGTGTGGAAGGAGAGTTTTCCTCCTAGGGGCAAGAGCAGGTGGGCAGAGGGAGGGTTGGAAGTGGAAAGTCACTGTGAGTTCTTACCATGAGGGGGTGGCTTAGCACTCCCTGGTTTTGAAGAGGAGGAACTTGACTGCTTAGATCTCTGGCATTCTCTGGGGCTGCTGTCTGGGGGCCTGCTTCCCCATGGTCTGGGCTGAGCTGACCTGGAGGGGGCAGGAAAGGACCAGTGCTTGGAGGGGCAATGCCTACTGAACCTGGGTGGCTAGACCTGCAAGAAGTCCTTAACTGTCAGCATAGATTTAGCTTTTTCTTCCATCTTTAAGACCTCCTCTTCCTTGGTGCCAAATAAGTTGTCTTTGTGCAAGGGTGTGTCCAATAATTTGGCTTTGACATGGTCTGGCAAGGGCTGTTCCTTAAGCCAAGTATGCCTTCAAAGGACAGAACCAGTGACTGCTGCCCTGCAAGATGCTTCTAGGGTGTCAAAACCACATTCTAAGGTGTGCTTAGTTACTTGACTTGCAGAATGCATTAACTCTTCTAACTCTATTTTCTGCACAAGCAGGAAAAGATTATATTTTTTGCTTGAGTAGTTCCTTGGTATGTTGCTGAAATTTTAGCATATGGAACTGACAATTTAGTGCTCTAATAGAAAGAGTAACGGAGGTATATACTTCTTTACCCTATCTGTCTAGTGCTCGGGAATCCCTATATGAGGGGGTGGGATTCTTAGCAGAAGTTGCTTTAATTCCTTTAGGCCCTTGAGAAATAACCTCGGGGTCAGCAGTAGGATTTTTGAAAAGAAATTTGTGAGAGTCAGGGACTCTATAGTACCCATCAGGTTTCATAGGAGGAAGGGGGTCAGGAGTCAAACTGGATTCCATAAAAACATCATCCACAACATCCAGGACAGGAGGAATGGCCAGAGGTCTGTGCCGTGGAAGATCTAAGAATTCCCTGAGTCTCTTTTCAGACTGAGGGTAGTCCTGATATTACCATTGGAAATGCTCCGTTAAAGTATGTAGGGTTTCCACAAAGGAAAAGTCCTCGAGTGGAAAGGCTGAAAGAATGGATTCCTCTGCATCAGAATCCTCATAAGCAGAGAGGGGTTGCATGTCTTCATATTCAGATGCATGAGAGTCATCGGACTCCTGTTCAGATAAGGCTACTGGGGACACATCTCTTTTGAAAGGGGGTAGCCTGGCTTCCCCTGAGGAGCATTATAAGGTCTTCTGCCATTTTAAGCATTTGAGACTGAGACAAGGAAGCAGGTGCCAGTGATTGGGTTGTCTGTTTCTTGGGTGTGGTTCGGGTCTGTGTCAAGAATCGGTAGTGCGAAGTACTTCCTCGAATGCCGGTCCCTGCTCAGCGGCTCTGGACCCATCCAAGGTAGAGACATCCGCAGGACCCTTAGTCGATTAAGAGTCTCGCGGCATTCCGGACTCCGAAAGGGTCTCGGTAGCGGCCTGCAAATAAACAGAAGCGGGCAACAGGGGCTGCCAAAGCACCTCAATGAGGACCGGAGAACTGACGACTAGCTTAAGGGAAGCGTCGTCGGTAGGCTTGGCCCTGTGCGGTCTGTCTCTGTCTTTATCCTTACGTTTTTTTCAGAAGATATGCTGTCGGATGGCTTACCGAAGCCATATCGGAATTCGAGGACTGAGCAAAAATATCTAGCTACAATAATGGCCCGATGACTGTAGTTCTGGCACTGAACAAAGTACAAAAGCTACAGCAAGGGACGTCATGGTCTGGGCCTAAGCAAATGAAGCAGCAAGAATGAAAGTCTCTGTGTGGTACTTGCTTTCCACAGGAGAGACAATTGTTAACTGTTTCTGACATCGGTTAGAGCAAGAAAAAAGGATCCCCAATGGGGTACTTAGCTTTAGAAGACTTCAACTTCAATTCAGAAACGAAAACCCAGGTAGCGGTTGACCAGCACTTGTGTGAACTGCTTTTGCTTCGGGCTCCTCTGCAACAAAGACTGATGTAATGTCACCGGCTGCCTTGTTTTATACCACTGACAACCTGACATCAGCCAACACAGAAATACTAAGCCTCTGGTATTTAGGCCGACTGAGGGCTACCCTGGCAGGGATAACCCAAATGTGATGACTGCAACAGTGAAACACGAGGAACATTGTCAAAAGGTAACAGATGATTGGGATAACTTGTCAATGATGGAATAAATACCAGCAATGACTCAATAATGAGAAGTGCTTTGTACAATTCTCTTACATCCCAGTAACTTATAAGTTCATAGGTAAGTACTAGGCTAACTGGTCTTGTGGGCCATTTCAAGCCTAGCCAATTCCCTTTTTTGTGCTCAAATTAACCTAAACCATTTGGTTATAAATTCTCTGACTGCAGAGGATCAGTACATTTTAAAACAATCTCAAGAAAGCAGTAATTTAACACAGAAAAAAGTGAGCACCTGACAAAATAAATTTTTACTCTCTCAGGCCAAGAAATTATTAAAAAAACCCCTTTGCATCTAAAAATCATACCAAATTTAAAATGATTTATGAAAACAATCCAAAGCCTGTATTATGGCAATGAACATAAATGCACTTTCCAATCAATTTCAAAAAAGTACAGTTTTGTACCTACCATAAATGTAGATGTCCGAACAGGATAGCATCTGCAGTCATAACAAATGGGTTGTCCTGTCGCCAGGCAGCCCTTCGGTTGGCCGGATTCCAAAGTCTGGGTCCGGCTTCGGCTGATGTCGCACTTCACCCGACGTCATCTCTGCTGGTCTTTGGGTATAAAGGCATCAGCCGACGCCATTTTTCTCAGTGTTTCTTGCCCAGATGCCAGTTGCCCTCTTGGTAAGCTAAATTTTGAATAAATGCCAATGTTTCCAAAAGAGTAGAAGGCAAACACACAAAATAACAATGTATGTACATATATACAAACAAATACACCATAAGAGACTCCCCCCCAGCTAGCTATTAGGAGGGTAAATACCCTAGGAGTACCACAGAGGGGAAGGAGGGTGGGTAATCCTGACTGCAGATGCTATCCTGTTCGGACATCTACATTTATGGTAGGTACAAAACTGTACTATGTCCTTCAAGGATGCATCTGTAGTCATAACAAATGGGTAGAATACCATAGCCAAACTAGGGAGGAGGAAGAAGAATTATGGTGTAGTTAGGATCCCTTGCAGTACAGCAGTGGCAAACCCTGCTCGGGATCTAGAGTATAGAGGTAAATTATAATGCTTGGCAAATGTATGCACGGAGGTCCAAGTAGCCGCCTCAATAATGTCCTTGGTTGCCACTCCTCGTAAGAAAGCTGTGGTAGTGGCTGTAGCCCTTGTAGAATGAGGTCTTATGTTCTGTGGAATTGGTTTTCCGTGGTAGGAGTAACAGAATCTTATGCAATTTCCTATCCATTTGGAGATTGTCTGTTTGGAAATTGCTTTTCCTTCTCTTCCTGTTGCATAGGCTACTAAAAGCTGGTCAGTTTTTCTCACCTTTGGTTCTGTCCAGGTAGTAGCGTAACTGTCTATGTACATCCAAGGTATGCAGCAGTCTTTCCCCCCTGTTCTGTGGATTGGGAAAGAAGGTAGGTAGGTGGATTGCCTGGTTTAAAGACACTCTGGATACCACCTTAGGCATAAATGTAGGATTAGTTCTCATGGACACCCTATCTTGATGGAAGATTAGGAAGGGTTGTACTGCCATTAAGGCCTGTAGTTCCGAAACCCTTCTTGCTGAAGTAATTGCCAGTAGGAAAGCAGTTTTCCATGATAAGTGTTGAAGATCTGCTGTTGCTGCTGGTTCAAATGGAGGGAGTGTCAATTTTTCTAGCACAAAGTTCAAGTCCCATGCTGGTAATGGTGGTTTCCTAGGAGGTTTTACATTCTTGATCCCTCTGAGGAACTGCCTGAGTAGAGGATGCGAAAAGACAGGTGGATCGAAGCTGTATTCTGCTGAAATAGCTGATGCATGTATCTTGATGGAGGAATAGGACAGGCCTGTATGTAGAAGCTCTGCCAAGTACTCCAGGATGTTAGCAATATCTATGTTCGACACATCTTTTCCTCTTTCAGTACTCCAAATGACAAATCTTTTCCATTTTCCTGCATAGTTCCTTCTTGTTGAAGGTCTGCGGGCTTCAAGGATAATGTCTTTAACCCTTTGGGATAGGTCTGGGTTAGTTGCTGCTATGTGATGTTCCAGGCAGTCAGTTGCAAGGTTTTTAGGTTTGGGTGCATGATGTTGTAGTTGTTCTGAGTTAACATCAAAGGCATCAGGGTATTGACCACATTCTCCCCTGAGATATGCTCCTCAGCAATGGATACCAGTGTTGTCTTGGCCAATTCGGAGCTATCAGGATTATCCTTGGGCGTTCCTCTTTGATTTTCAGTAGTACCTTGTGCATCAAAGGAAGAGGTGGGAATGCATATGCTGTCAGGCCTTTCCAACTGAAGGATAGAGAGTCCACCTTCCATGCAAGTGGGTGGTATGTCCTTGTGCAGAATTTTTGAGCTGGTGATTGAGTGGGGATGCGAATAGGTCTATTTGTGGCATTCCCCATTTCTTTGTGATGGCCTTGAAGATGTCCGGGTGTAGCATCCATTCGTGAGCATCCGAGGTGGTTCTGCTTAACATGTCTGCTAGGGTGTTTTCTTTTCCCGGCACAAATATTGTCTGTAACTGGATGTTGTAGCTCAGAGCCATATTCCAAAGGTCCAGAGTCATTCTGCATAAGGGGTATGAATGAGTGCCTCCCTGTTTGTTGATGTACCACATGACTGTGGTGTTGTCTGTCCTTATCATTAAATGGCCTTCTTTGAGGAATGGTCTGAATTTCTGGATTGCTAGTTTTACTGCCAGCATTTCTTTTTGGTTTACGTGCAGGTGCAGCTGGTCTGGAGTCCACAATCCTTGTATGCATTTGTCCAACATGTGCGCCCAGCCTAGGTCTGAGGCGTCCGTTGTGATGGTTTGGCTTGCTTGAAAGTTGTGGAAGGGCAAGCCTGGGTTTGACTGGCATGCTTGAGCCCACCATAGGAACTCCTGTTTCAGGCATGGGATTAGTGGGATTTCGGTTTCTAAGCTGTGCCTGTGTTGAGACCATAAATTCTTTAGGTACCACTGTAGCTTTCTCATATGCAGTCTGGCATGTGGGACCAAGATTATGCATGATGCCCTGAAGCCCAAGGCCTGCAGTACTTTTCTTGCTGTTAGTTTGTTCTGTTTTGTTAATGCCAAGAAGTAAAGAGGAGTTGTTTTGTTTTTCTGCAGTTAGGAATGCCATTTGTTTTGCTGTGTCCAATTCCGCACCCAAGAATGTTCTTGTTTGGGATGGTATCAGTCTTGACTTTTGTAAATTGACTGTGTATCCCAGGGCTTGTAGTAAGCAAATGACTCTTTGTAAATCTGTTGTCAGCTTGCTTTTGTTGTCCGCTTGTAACAGGCAGTCGTCCAGGTATGGATAAATTTGGATTCCCTGTAGCCTGCAGTGAGTGATTACTGATGCCAGGCATTTTGTGAATACTCTGGGCAGTAGATAAGCCAAAGGGCAATGCTGAGAATTGATAATGCTCTGATCCTGCAAGAAATCTGAGGTATCTTCTGCAATTTGGTCGTATGGGGACGTACAGGTATGCCTCCTTGAGATCTAGAGTTACCAGCCAACACTCCTTGCCCAGCATGGGAAGAAGTTGCTGTAGGGTCAGCATTTTGAATTTTGGGACAATGATGTATGTGTTTAAGACGGACAGGTCGAGAATAGGTCTCCAACTTTTCTCTTTTCTTGGTACTAGGAAGAGTCTGGAGTAAAATCCTTTGCCCTGTTCTGTTATTGGTACTCTTTCCACAGCTCTTATCTTTGTTAACTGCGCTATCTGCTTTAGAGCTTCTGTTTTTTGATTTGGAGGTAGGTTTGGCATTCCTCTTTTACTGGTAAGGTGTGGAAGTGGAACCTGTAGCCTTGGTCTAGGGTTTGCAAAATCCACTTGTCTTTGTGATATAGTGCCAATTTTTCGAAAATAAGGCTAACTTTCCGCCTAAAGGTGCTGTTATTTGCTCCCTGGTAGGCGGTGTCAGAGCCAAGTCACTGTGATTGTCCTGTTGCAGTGGCAGTGGCTGTGTCTGTGCCTCGGTTATTGCCTTGCCACTGTCGTCCTCTGTAGGCACCTCCTCTGGATTGATTTCTGCCTCTAGAGCGTCTATTCCTGCCTCTGAGATTTTGAGGAGTCTGGAAAGGACCAATTTTTGGCAGGCCAGTTCCTGCTAAACCTTGGGGGTTGAACCTGTAAGAAATCCTTAACTGTTTGTACAGATTTTGCCTTCTCTTCCATTTTCTTCATTACTTGCTGAGCAGGTGTACCAAATAGACTGGCCTTATCCATAGGAGCATCTAACAGCTTTGCTTTAACATGATCCGCAAGACCTGTTCTTTCAACCATGCATGCCTTCTTATCACTGTGCCAGTCATGGCTGATCTAAATGAAGCCTCCAGTGCATCATAGCCACATTTTAAAGAATGGTTACTAACCTGCTGAATGTTATTCACCATTTCTAAAACATATTTCTTATCTAAGGAGTCATCAGTGGACAGCTTCTTAGTTAACTGATCAAGCATAAACTCTTGGTATCGGATCATATGAAACTGACAGTTTAAAGCTCTAGCTGAGAGAGTAGCAGAGGTGTAAACTTTTTTCCCCATCTCTCTAAGGACCTGGATTCCCTTTCAGAAGGAATAGGGTTTTTTGCTGAGGTCGAGGCTACTGCCTTAGGCCCCTGGGATATAGTCTCAGGATCTGCAAGTGGGGCCTTGTATAGGTGATGATGAGTGTCTGGCACCCTGTAAAATCTATCTGGTTTGGCAGGGGCTGGAGGTAAAGTATCAGGAGCAGTGCAAACATCATTAAATGCATCATCCACAACAGGCAGTACTGGAGGTATAGCTAAGGGCCTATGTTGTGGTAAGTGCAGAAATGTTCTAAGCCTTTTTCTTGAATCTGAGAAATCTTGTCCCTGCCATTGGAATTGTTCTCTCATGGCATGTAAGGTTTCCCCAAAGGAAAATTCCTCTGGTGGGTAGGCAGATGGAATGGATTCCTCAGCATCGGAATCTTCATAAGTAGAAAAAGGAGCCTCTGGCTGATCTGTAATGTCTGAGTCATCCGAAGAATCATCAGAGGACACTGGCTCGGGGGGCTCTGCTCTAGGTCTCTTTTCTGGGGGCTGAGAGGCCCTGTCTGGGTGAGATTGGGATCCCCTAATTAAGGATATTAAATCCTCTGCCAGAGTAAGCATTTGTGAACTAGAAGTGGGCCTGTGTGAGGGGGGCTTAACAGGCACTGATTTAACAGTTTTGGCTGCTTTAGCCCTGGCAAAGGCCTTAATAGACATGGCTGCAGGAGGCCTAGCAGCACCACGTGCTGGGGTAGAGACATCCAAAGGAATGGTGTCTGATAAATCACTAGGAACCACAGTAGTAGGCAAAACTTCTGAGGCCAATTCAACTAAGGTAGCAGGAGCCTCAGTAGTAGTCATGGATTCGGCTGAAGATTGACCGGTTTTCTCAGTTTCGGCCGAAACCGAGACACTCGCGGCTTGCTTAACCGTGGTTTCGGCCGAAACCGCGAACCGCGAGTGTCGGTCTTTTTCTTTGTGTTTTTTAACAATTTGGGTAGTCGGAGGATCCGACGGCATAATGTACGCAAAATCTGAGCCGAAAAACTGTTGAGCAAACTCCGACCGACGCCTAAGCGTTCGTCAGTTGAAGGAAGCACAGGCCGAACAGGCTGCTACGTCGTGGTCTGGGCCTAAGCAAGGCAGGCAGTAAGAGTGGAAATCTTTATGAGGTATTTGTTTCCCACAAGTTAAACAGTTATTGACTTTTTCTGACATCGGCTGAGGCAAGAAAGAGTCCCCAACGGGGTACTTAGCTTTAGAAGTCTTCGAAGTAGTATTCGGTAGTAGTAATCTCTGGATCTGACCGACCGGCACTTGCGAACAGCTTCTGCTTCGGGCGCCGCGCGGCAAGAAAGACTGAGGAAAATGGCGTCGGCTGATGCCTTTATACTCGAAGACCAGCAGAGATGACGTCGGGTGAAGTGCGACATCAGCCGAAGCCGGACCCAGACTTTGGAATCCGGCCGACCGAAGGGCTGCCTGGCGACAGGACAACCCATTTGTTATGACTGCAGATGCATCCTTGAAGGACATCCACATTTATGTATCTCAGGTCTCCTACTACTGCTGCTGATAATCTTTACACGCAGCATTCTAATCTTGAAATTATAAATGTCAAACGTGTGCCAGCCCTTCTCCAGTTTGAGGGACGGACACATCAAAGTTGAACATATGTCATATCTACTTTACTCTGGGAAGATGGTCAACACAAATCTTAGATTAGTTCCAAGTCACACGCTCTAGGAAACACAATGAAAAGCTAAATATTTTAGTGGACAAACTATTTTGCAGGTGCTAGGAAGGAATAGGTTTTCTGGTACTAGAATAACTTCAAATAATCTGTTCTATCCAAAATCACATTATACTCAGATGAAAAATAAGACAAAGGCTACGTGGAGTCAAACAGAACACACTAAACTAGCATCACATCAATACTCCATCAAAGCAGCACCTCCTGTCAAGGGGCTAAGGGACACTAAAGAACATCTACTGTCAAAAGGGGTAAAGGAAAATGCTTCCATTTCAATGAGCAAGTCTTACTGTCAGAAGGTTTCTCTCAAACATCTAAAATGTCAAAACTCAAAAGTCGCTTGAGGCAAGAAGGCATGGACATTGAAAAGTCTTAAGACTGACATGCAATTCTGGAGAGATTCAGAGGATCATTCATCCAGTGACGATCTGTCCAATGGGCCAAGTCCACTAACTAGACTTTGCCAGGGTATTTTTTCTCATACTGGCCATATGGCTTCAGCATTTTTCCAACAAAATACAAGACCCCAAATGACCCAAAATGGGTTGCACGGTTAGGCTTACAAGGGTCCTAGAGGTCGTTAGCTAAGTATACACCTATGAAAATGCCTTGAAGTCTCTTGCAAAACCCATAAAAGGGCAATCTGCCCTTACAGTGCCAGTGACTAAAAAAGGAAGAAAAATGATTCACAACAGGAAGCAAGGTCCTAGCTACAACAGTAGGACCAACAAATAATCTATTACAATAACAATGTTAAAAACAGATTTTTTTCAAAGATAAATCAGACTGTTTTAATGAAAGAATATGAAGGTTGCCAATTACTTGAGTCAGACTTTTCTGAAGGATTTCTACCTTGTTGGGGATTTTATGAGTGCCCCCCCCCAAACTTGCAGTCATCAACAAACCTGGTCAGCCAAAGGCCTTTTTTAATAGCCCTAACTTCAGAGAAGTATATTCCAAACAGCCCTGTGGTACACCACTAGCAACCCTCCTCTTGCTGGATCTGGATTCCCACAGCATGTGTCTTGTCAGCAAGCGGTTTGGCTATCCATCTGATAATGCAAGGATTTATGCCCAACTTTGTGAGTTTATCAAAAACA